>NW_019396397.1:203442-230967 GCF_000591075.1 Eurytemora carolleeae
TGGAGCCTGGAGTACCCTGCCTTGCTCAGGTTTATTTATTATATAAATATTTGGAGCCTGGAGTACCCTGCCTTGCTCAAGTTTATTTATTATATAAATATCTGGAGCCTGGAGTACACTGCCTTGCTCAGGTTTATTTATTATATAAATATCTGGAGCCTGGAGTACCCTGCCTTGCTCAGGTTTATTTATTATATAAATATTTGGAGCCTGGAGTACCCTGCATTGCTCAGGTTTATTTATTATTCATATTTATAGTTACTCCCACCGTTTACCCGCGCTTGGTATTACATTTTGGTTCAAGTTGCCCGTAATAGCAAATTACTCTCCTCCATACGTATTTGTATCAGGGGCTTATCTATAAACAAAAAGTAGTAATCTCTGTTTGTTTGGGTGCCCGATCAAAACTCAGTAACCCTTTCTGAGATGTGATTTTAAAAGCTTTGAATGGCCTTGAATTTAATAAAAACCAACCAGCTTTGATTTTTCTCTCTTTAAGGCTCGAGTCTTCAGCAGCTGATGATCGTGAATTTCGTAAAATCTTTATAATTTAAAATCTCGGGAATTATTTGAAGTGTCTAATTTCATTGAATATATAAAATAAACATACTATGAAAACAATATCTACATAAAGTTTGAATTTTCGAAATTTACATCTCCTTGTCACAGCTGATCTGATGGCATTCTGTCTGCTACAGAGACAAAGCTTGCTAAACAGTCTCTTGTTCGAATCAGAACCAATCCTGACTTGGGTTCTATCTAAGCCCGAGTTTAGGTATTAGTCGGGTTTAAGCTTTTCAAATCTCATCTCTGTGGGGTACCCATGGGAAGCCTATGTCAGTCAATTTGGTCCAGCCGTTTGGCCAGCTACAACAAACAAATATATTTATATATGAGCGATGAGATTTATTTTAAAGATTATTATAAAATAAAGATTTTTTTTAATATGTCACAGCTATTAAATTAGAGGATTTATGACAAGCCCGCCCAAATTGTTAATATATGATTAGTTTATGTATTCCTTTTTTACATAATCCATATCTTATGTATGCGATTCATTTTTTACTGTTCTCTATAAACTTGAAAATAACACACAAAATTTGATGTTTGATTAGCTCACAAGTTTCTCATAGTAAGCTAGAGTATAATTCATCTTTGATAATAGTTGCACAAGAAGATTTAGAAAACCAAATGATTAGGTCCTCAGAAACAATTGATTTTTGCATTTTGTGAAAAGTTCTTTGATAATTGTGGATGTTATAAGAATCAGGGTTTGCCAAGAGCTGCCAAAATGACCTCTAAAGCAGCCTCCATTGTTTTGTCTAAATCCTGCTTGCATGTAGCGAGCTCCGGGTTGACTTCCACCAAGTCCAGGCCAGTCAATCGACCAGTGTCATGAACTATCTCACAAAGGGTCAAAGCTTCTCTCAGAGTTAGACCTCCACGGACTTTGGTACCTGTAATTCATAATAAGATATGATAATAGTTCAGATTAGGATTTGGATTATATTGACCATAAAGACACTGATTTTGATATTGGTTATTATTAGGATTAGGATTAGGATTAGGATTAGGATTAGGATTAGGATTGGGATTGGGATTGGGATTAGTATAAATATTAAGATTAGGATCGGGATTAAAAACAATAAACTAACTAGCCTGTTGCAGGAGCTTCTGCTGGATCCAAAACATCAATATCAAAGCTCATATGAATTTTTCTTTTCTAAAAATTAAAAATGATTAAATAATATTCACATTTACGTTGCTTGCTACGTTAATGGATAGTGAGATTGAAATGCATTCCTTTACTTGAATATTATTGACACATTATCCTATGTTTATTGAGTAATCCAGTATATTCCATTGTATTCTGGTGAGACTATACAGAATGCATATTGTATAAGGTTACAGTTGGCTGAAAGCTTTACCGATAGATTATCCGGGTATTTTTATCAAGATATACTTTTAATAGAAGTTCTGCTAAATTTTTCAATTATGAAACTTCAATAAACCCAAAAACTCAACAGCTGAATTAGAATTCTATAGATTTCCATCTAAATTTGTATTCACTGTGAAAGTAAACAAGTTCTGATCGAGAGAGAAACACGACAAAAAGGGTCAAAATTTTGTGTCCCTCAATGCCAAGATGACAATGCCCAATTCACAACGGTACCCTTTAAACCTTTATCTGATCAATAATGAGGAAGATTATGTCATTTTTACTGGTTAAAAGTGTTAAATCTGATCAACATTAACGTTCTCCTGCAGTGTAGAATGCGTAAGTCACCTCAGTGGAGAACCCGCAATTCTAAATAATCAGTTTCCAAAATTAGAAAGATTGATATCTAATTCATACTTGATCAGACAAAGCTTTTAATGGTACCGTTGTGAATCGGGCATTGGCATTATTAGATGGACTTGATATAATACTTACAGCCCCTTTAATTACTCCTATAAATACCTTGAGTGGATCCACTATATTAAGAGCAGATTCTACAGCATTGACTATCCCTATCCTGTCTATAGCTTGCATAGGGAAGCAAGGAATACTAAACTTTTGGATATAGGACCACTCCACCCCCTCCACATCACGTAAACCTAATTAAACATATTTTAAGATAATGTAAGATTAATTTTTCCGTATAAGAGTAATTAGTACACAGTTATTAGAATCAAGCCGAAACAAGGATGTAAAAAAGCATCATATTGACTTTTAGGATTTTCACAATTATAAATACACTCCTGGATTTAAAACTAATTTTAACAATTCAATACAAAATCATATTTTAATGTAAGGATTTAACAAATTAATCCCAAATATTTCAGATTAGTTTAAAATATTAGTATACATATATCAGAACTCTAAGTGGAATTATAAAGATTATAGATCTAAATAAAACTACAGATTATGATAAAGCTGTATTTTACTCCATATTTAACATTTTGGACCAAAGCAGAAAGAAAGCTTGACTTTCTGTTTCATTATACTCTAGAATCTTTTCTTAAGATCCAAAACATTATGAAACATAAAAGTTGAAATCCTGTTTTACGATGCACCTCCCCTAGGCACTCAAACTTTTACACCATATGAATTTGGAAGACAGACATTTAGAAAAATTAATAACTTTCTTCCTAAATCTTGACTAGGTTTATTTTTTAAAGTTTTGTTGAGATTATTTTTTATCTTTTTTTCAACTTGTATTTACCTCATCTGACAACCCAATTTTAAAAATGTTTTTTGTTTTTTGTTTGTTTTCTTGTGATTTTGTTAACATTTTGTATTTTTGATGGTTATTTTATCGTTAAAACTGAAGAGGATCAATCCAGACCGAAATATATTTTCAAACAATGTGGAACTAACACCTACTTCATTTACTCTATGAGGTTTGGATAATCGTCAACATGAACCTTGTATTTACCTATATACGCTAGCCTGGACGGAGAAAGACTGGGATTTAACCATTCCAATCCCTCCAGTTTTTTTGAGTTCTCTTTCTAAAAACAAGGAAAGTAATATTAATATTTCATCAAACCAATTCTTGTGTTAAAACGACTTACTTGTAGTTCTTTAATGTTAAAGCTAACAGGCATTCCATGCATGTTCCCAGTATTTGAACTAAAAAAAAATTTAATATATTATTTAGAGAAAAAATGTCGAATTAATAAAAAAAATTGACTCTGCATTCGTAAACATTACTTGGACACTGTATTCATAAACATTATTTAGACACTGTATTCATAAACATTACTTGGACACTGTATTCATAAACATTACTTGGACACTGTATTTTTAGAAACATATTACCTAGACTCTGTATTCATAAACATTACTTGGACACTGTATTCATAAACATTACCTGGCCACTGTATTTTATAAACATTACCTGGACACTGCATTCATAAACATTACCTGGACACTGTATTTATAAACATTACCTAGACTCTGTATTCATAAACATTACTTGGACACTGTATTTATAAACATTACCTGGACTCTGTATTCATAAACATTACCTGGACACTGTATTCAAAAACATTACTTGAGCACTGTATTCATAAACATTACCTGAGCACGCGATTTAAAAACTCGGCAAAATACGGCTCGGATGTAAGCTGTCGTTGGGCCTTATTTACAGCTTGAGCTTTCTGATTCAAGCTGCATCTTATTTTCCACAGAGTTGAGTTCAAAAAACCAGTTTAATATTCTAATTGGCGGATTTTCATGGTAGGAATTGGCACATTCCGGTTTTTTATGAGAACAAGACTCAACATTGAGCCTTATTCTCTACTAAAACCAACCAAGGTCGGTTTTATTTTCATTGTGCCTAACTACTTAAGACGAGCCGAAGATTTTGCAGCTGTCAATAAAGTGACACAAGCTGTCGTCAGAGTTGGGTCAAAGATTTGGTCTTAAAGTCGGGTTTACAAAATTACGCCTCGAGCCGAAGTTCTTAAATCGTGGGCTTTGGACACAGTATTCATAAAGGTTACTGTATTCATAAACATTACTTGGACACTGTATTCATAAACATTACAATTACCTGGACACTGTATTCATAAGCATTACCTGGACACTGTATTGATATCTGCATGAGCATCTACCCAAAGAACAACCGCTTCAGGGTCAGCTGCAAGATGTCCAGCTACTGTACCCAGACCGACTAAAGAATAATATTCATTGGAAAACTTAAATAGAAAATAATGTAAAACAGAAACGAGAATAGAAATATTAACGGACAATATTTTTAGATGACTCAGATGCGAATAAATATGAAATCATTTATCACGATAATGTTTCCGTAAAGGAAAAAAAGTTCATCGCACAATGTTTTTCGACCATTTTATAATCTAAAATATTTTTCAAAAAAGTTTTTAATGTATTTTTTAAAGGTTTTCCTAGATTATCAGAAATAAATGAAAGAATAAAAAATTGTTAAAATTATTTGTTTAGTTCATCAGTTTTAAACTATACAGTTATTGCGTAAAAGACAGCTATGAAAATCCTTTCTTCACTTATAACATCATGACGCGAAAATCAGTATATAGACAGAAATAAGCGCATCTCCTCTTTAAAATTTGCATTTCAAGGGATGCTAAAAAGTTGCGTTGGTAAGGTTAAACCAAGAGCAAAAGACAGGCAACAATTCAAAGTTGGCTTTTACGCTTTAAGAAATTAAATTAATCCTGGGACAATATGAAATTGTTTTCAAAAATTACTAACACGCAGAAAATTGTTCGATAATACTTGCAAAAAACATCATGAACTTTTTTTAAAAGGGCCAGCACAAGCACTTTTAAAAATCGACAATCACAAAGGGAGGTCAATTTTTCAATTTTTTTCGAAACATGTCGATATATTTGGGTGTCTAAAGTTGCGCCTCTAACTTCTGAATATTGCAAAGTTGTTGGAGTTTTGAAAATGCGAAAATTTGCAGGGCCAAAAAACTACTTGTTTTGAACGGTCTGGCCAATTTCCTCTTTTTATTATAGAACATTTTGATCAAAAAAGTTGCAAATTGTCCCACCCTTTAGTAAATGAGCTAAAACTTTTTTGAGATTTTTCAAATTATCTAATTGTTACTTGAATGATCACCGCCTAAAGTAAGACAGAATGAATCCTGTCCCAGTATCTTCTCAACCTTCTCCGAAACCACGCGATTGAAATCAAGAACATCCTTCTGCTTTCTTTTGCCTAAAGACACAAGGATGCATGAAACCGGATTTAGAAAAAAAAATTAGTATTACTTCAAAAATGCAACAAAGTTCTGATCAATTATTTTTAAGACTCGATATTTTTTATTAATGAAAAAATCCATGTTGCAAAGATATACCGTATAATCAAATCTTTTAATGTTTTTTTATTAATATTACCGTCTACCCTGGGTCTAGAAATATCTCCATGGTCAATAACCTCAAATCCTTTTTCCTTTAATTTTGAGATCAATCCGGCCTGCATCAGACAAAAACTAGAATCAGTTTGTAAAACCTACCCTTTGGGTGAGGAGTAAAGGAACTTTGGGAAAAGGAGAGAAGAAACTGAAAGGAAAAGAGAAGGGTGGGAAGTAACAGAACCTTGGGAAAAGGAGGGAAATGGTGGGAAGTAAAGGAACTGAGGGAAAAGGAGAGAAGGAACTAAAAGGAAAAAAGAAGGGTGTGGATTAACAGAACTGTTGGAAAAGGTGCGAAATGGTGTGAAGTAAAGGAACTAAGGGAAAAGAAGGAAAAGAGAAGGGTGAGGAGTAAAGGAACTGTGTGAAAAGGAGGGGGAAAGAAGAGGATAGTGAAGAAAAGAGGGGGATGGCGTGAAAAAAGAAAAGAGGAAACTGGAAAGAAGTAGGAAGTGAAGGAAATGGAAAACAGAGAAGGGAAAGGAAAGACAGGTAGGAAATTGGAAAATGGAAATGACTAAAGAGATGATTTGAGAAGGAAAGAATATGGATGGTAAGAAAGGAGAGGGGAGAAGGGAAAGATCTAAATATAAACGAAAATTGTGGAAATTAAACGTTATGAGCATGAGCAGAATATTATAGAACCGGATTTAAATTCTAAACCAGTTGAAATTCAATTTTAAAATATAGAAATTGTTAAATATATTTTCTGGACTTTTCGAGTTTAAGTTTATGGTTAGCTACAACACAGATTTATTAATAATTATATTCATTCAGTATTTTGAAAACTAGTATTAGACATCTGCGCTTTTTATTGAAAATGGTCACCCAAGGCTTAAAATTAGAGCAAAACAAGCATATTACTTCTTTTAACTTTATATATATAAGCTGACTCTGAGTCATTATTAAAAAAATTGCAGTGTATTTTTGTTTAATTCATTTTATTGGTTTAAAATGATGTTCAAAATAATTTTAATGCTCTTATACATTATTTTCGTTTGAAAGTTTATTAGTTATTATTCATATAGAGTGTCCAAATTTTATTGGTAAACAAGATACTATAGAAGATCGTCTTTGATTTTCGATGGACTCTAAATGATGAAAATTGTTCGTTAATTTTTAGTACTTTAAAATGTGAAACTATGTTCCAGAAAAATGGGCGTATATTAGACACGATCCGCTGGTTAACATTTAATTCTTGTGTTTATTGGGACACCTTGTAGCTTCACATCAATATTCAATATAAACATTAATCCATACTTGATCATTCATGGTTTCCACCGCTCAATGAAGATAAATACGACGAGGGAATGAAGATAAAAACATTCCGTTGATTGATCTAGGTTTTGTTTCCTCTCTGATTAGATTTGGTGCTTCTCCAACCCCCTGGTGAGGTTGACCCTGGTCGAAGCATGCTCCGAGGATTCCAACTCGACTTAAATAAGAAAATAAATCCTAGGACCGAATTTTATGAAATTGAGCTACGTCTCTGAACTACATACTTCCGGTTCAAATTTTTTAAGTCAGAGTGCAGAAAGGATTTGAATCGGTGATTCAAAATAAACGAATCTTTGTAACAAAATCAAATATTTAAACCCCGATATCTTTAGAACCCGATGTTGTAAACCTTTGATATTTCAAACTCTTATTATTTGATTTAACAGAATTCATAGTTTGAAATATCTAGGGTCTACAACATTTGGTTCCAAAGATATAGTGGTCAGAAAATCAGAGTTTGGGGCAAAGACTCAATTCCTTTGAGCCGGCTGGTTTAGTGACCCGCAAAATCATTAAATTCGGTCTCGGATTATGTAACTTTAAAATAATTTTTTTTGTAAGTTTTTAAAAATGCGCAAGTCGTTTTTTAGAGAAACTACAGTGAAAAAAATTAGTATCAACCTAAATATATTATTCATACTTAATCCGACGAAGCTTTTAAGTGTACTGTTAAATCTGTACATGGATCGTCACTTAAAATCACGTTTACAGTCCCTTTAAAGCCGTTAATTGTAAATAAGCGTAATTTCTCACCGGTAACAAAATGAACTATTCACAATTCTGATTATTTTATTTATTTTCGTTACTATTTTGTTTTCAATATCCAATATGAATTATCTGTGAAGGCCCTAAACCAAGGTTCTTAAATAAGGTTGGTTACTTTGTATGCGCTCCAATATACGAAAAATGTCGTTTCATGAGCATAGTTAAATAGAATCCGCATATACGACGTCACTGATTATAGAGGCAAGCGTGACGTCATATGCGGATCTATCTTTCTATGCAAAGGAGACGACATTTACCAAACAATGGAGCGCATCGAGAATAACCAACCTTATTAAAGAACCTTGCCCTGAATTATCTCGTGGGAAAATGAATTAATATTGAATTAGAGTTAAAAGAAAATTCTTTACTAATAATATTTAACTAATCCCCTCCTGAATCCAACAAATCCTAGCATTTGTATTTATTAAACCTATAGGTAGATTTAGGTTGAATTCTTGTAACTCTGCATCCATTGATAAAAACTGTCCCTACACTTTCAAGGATGAGATATCTTGTTAAAAGAAAAGAGCGTTTACTTCGCTCCCCCCCCCCTGTTTTCTAAGGATGTGCCCGTATAAAACTTTTCAAAGATAAAAGATGGTTCCCTATGATAGATAATTTGTTCTTCAGAAATATTTTATATTTCTAATTTGATGAATCAAAAATGTTAGTTTGAAGAAACTGTAGGACGAAGATAAATCATTTCCTGAATAGAAAAGTTTCCGGGATAAGATTGACATCTTGAGCTGATGTAAAGAGTACCCTGGTCCCTGAAACTGTGGAGAGACCACCGTAAAACTGAACCTAGTGTAAATAGTACCCTGATACTCCTGATACTGAGCCTGTTGAGAGAAGAACCAAACCAACAGGTTCAGAATACCGGGATACAGATAACCAATCTGCTCCAGGTGCCACATTTTATAAAGAAATGACTATTTGCGTAATTTTCAGGAAGGGGGGGGGGCTACTCTTATCTTCAACGTTTTTAAATAGCAAAATATGACCGAATTGACAACAAATCTTCAACCACGGCAAAATTTTGTTGGTTGCTTAAAGAAACCGGTTTTAGTTTCTAAATGTAAATTAATGAGGTTTGAAGAAAAGTTTACATTTGCAATCCTAAAAGGCACTTTACGCAGAAGTTTGTATAATTCTCTCTCCAGTTGTTGTTATTATGCAAGTAAATAACCAAGTACACCCTGTCTGTATCAACATATTTTCAGTCAAATTTTGATTTCTAAATCAAAATCCGTCGAAAATGGCGTAAATGACTTTACATATTTTATTACTTGCAAAATATAGGCCAACAAAAAAGTTAAAAATAGAAAATAGAAAAATATTTTTTTAAGAGGTAAAAAAGGATTACAAAGTTAATGCTCACTGACATATTAACCAGGACAACTAGTTTACCGTGTATGGTTAGGACATATTAACCAGGACAACTAGTTTACCGTGTATGGTTAGGACAGGTTAGAACTACGTCGCCTCGTTTCATTAACTGAAAAACGACCAACCCTTGATAATAAAGAGATAATAGAACGTATTTACTCCTCTGTCAACCCCAGCCAATCCTGGTTCTATTGAAGTTCAACCAACGGAAACCTAGAACTCAATATATTCTCTGCTCCGTATTGTCTGGAGAACATGGAGAGAGACACTTTCATATCCTACAGATTAATTATTCCTGTTTTTGCAGTCAGTATAATATTAACGGTAGAGCTGGTTCTAACAATATGCTCCGGACCAAATCCAACCCTCTCTCTTAGACTATTATCATTCAGAGAGCAGAGGGATATAACGTCGTAATAAATAAACCCCAACAAAAAGAAAACACGAAAAAGAAATAAAGCTCGTTAAAATAAACTGATGAAAAGTTTGTGAATATGATTTAATTATGAAAGCGTGTAGCTTCAATGTATGATTAAAAGATTACCAAAATAAGGAAAATAAGGGGGAAAGGAATTGAGTCTTTGCCACAAATTCAGATTTTGTAAAACCTATATCTTTGCAATCTTATGGTGAAAACCTTTGATATTTCAAACTTACATTATTTGACCTAATAGCATTCATAGCGTGAAATATTAAAGATCTGCGACATTGGGTTGCAACGATATCGAAATTATAAAATCAGAGTTTGTGGCAAAAACTCAATTCCTTTATAAAGCATGTTAACACAGAATAAATACTTGGAGATTTCGATCAAAAATCTTTTTGAAATGAAATACATTCGTTCTTAAAAAAAGGGCCTTTATATCTGTTTATATTTTAGCAATATTGTGTAAATCTGTTAATTGACATATCTCTTTATATGATTTAAGAGTTTCTGCGGTTTTAAAGTCTGGTATCAATCAAAATTGAAATGGAAAGTCGTCTTTATTATATAAATGTATATACGACGATAACTATATTTAATTAGTTTACGAAAAAATGTTCATTGTGAAAATGAGAGAAACTTTAATATTACAATTTTACAGATTTTAACGTTAAAAATTGTAAAGCTTTATCAGATGTTGCTCTTAACAACCCTTAGTGAGATAAAGAATAAAGGTCAACTAAGATAAATGAGAAAATTATGTAAAAACGAAAGAATTGAAAAAGTTCGAGGAAAGCTGAAGATTGATTAAAGAATATGTTTTATTATATTTTAGATTGAAGTGTGGATAAAGTTGAACAGATTGAATAGATCAGATGATGGAAGAATCGGACGGAAACTTGATTTTGAAATAAATTATTTTCGGATATTTGCAATAAATTTTAAGTTTAAAAGATTGCAATATATTCTGAAATAAGTTCTTATAAAATATGATGGGATCAACTTTAAAACAAACCCAAATCAACTTAAACCCTAATTTGAAATAAACTCTTACAATACAACCAGCTTAAACCCTATTTTAAAATGATTCCCGTACAATACATAGAACTCAACCCCTATATTTAAATAACCCCCCTTAGGATAAAATCAACTTAAACCTTGTATTAGAATGAACCAATTCTAACCAAAAAATCCGTTAAATTTTGAGTTCTTCAATTACGAAACATGGCGGCTTTATAGGCAATATTTAAACGTTAAAAATGTTATTAAAAGACATAATACAAACAACTTCAACCTAGTTCAAACTATATTGTGTTCATAATTTAATATTTTGAAACCAAGGCTGCAGTAGAGGCTGGAATATCAAACAATTGAAATTTTTCTCTTCGTTTTGAGGGGATGAGGCTTCGAGAAAAATTAAAATTCATCCCTAGATGTCTCGATCAACTAAACCTTATCAGCTATAACTCGGATCAGACTACTTCTGAAAACTCGAGGACTAGTCGGAGAGAGATTGCTATAAACGGATCCGAATACGGGCTCCTACTAAATAGCTCGGCTAAGAGTAGCTACTACGGAGTGCTCCCGAGTTGGCTCAGCTACAAAACGGTTACGGCCTGCACCTGAATTAGCTCAACTAAGAGCAGCTGGATCGACCATCCAAAATCTAAAAATTGAGTAACCGTAGTTCGGATTCGTAATCTCTCCCGACAACAAAATTGGACCCTTTTTTGGCTGAAACAAATTAACAAAACCCCAGAAAAAAAGTTCAGAAATCTGTGCAAACAAACAGCAACGTTCTATCCTAACGACAAACAAAAAATCTTTAAAAACACTTACCACGTACCTCGATAAATTCAGGTCGAGCTATTGCACTTGCTTCTGAGACGGGTTGAACGTAACTAAGCAAAAATCAGATTTCTAGAAAATCCGCGTAATTTTCAAAACCGGTTTGAAATGTTAGGGTGCCCGGCCCGAAATATTGAAAAAAAACCTATTGATAGGGTGACCCGAAATTGGAAAAACCCAAATGAAAATTGTATATGACTGCTGTTTATTTGCTTCCGATTATCTTCTGAATCAAATTTTGCTGACGAATTCAAACAAACCCCCTTTAGGATAAAATCATCTAAAACCCTGTTTTAGAATGAACCAATTCTAACCAAAAAATCCGTTAAATTTTGAGTTCTTCAATTACGAAAAAATGGCGGCTTTAAATGCAATATTTAAACGCTAAAATTATTATTAAAAGAGCAAAGTATAATACAAACAACTTAAACCATATTTACCTAGTTCAAACTATATTGTGTTCATAATTTATTATTTTGAAGCCAAGGCTGCAGCAGAGGCTGGAATATCAAACAATTAATATTTTGATTTAATGATTATATTTGTAGCAGAATGTTCCACGAATAATGGTCCCGGGGAACAGGAATAATTAGGAAATGTTAACATTACGCCATTATTATAAATACACAAGCAAACATATTGATTTCATTTTAGGTTTAATCTCAATAATCTCTTCCAGGAAATCATTTTTCTTCTTAGAACTCCAGGTGCTAATTTTGTGCCATATTTATTCCAGTTCCGCATTTCAGGTCTGTATCCAGGTCTGTATCCAGGTCTGTATCCAGGTCTGTATCCAGGTCTGTATCCAGGTCTGTATCCAGGTCTGTATCCAGGTCTGTATCCAGGTCTGTATCCAGGTCTGTATCNTGATCATATTATGTTTATCCTTGATAAACAATCTGATCATATTATGTTTATCCTTGATAAACAATCTGATAAATCTAAAAGACCTAATATTTGATTAGTGGTGTTATACTCAGCCTCTAATAAAGTATTGGTTGAAATGTTTAGAATTTATAAGAATGATGCGAGCTAAATGGTTTATAATTTTATATGTGCTTCAAAAATCCTTGCACATATGTAGTCAAATAATCCAATAGATATCTTATATAAAATAAAGCTCTTCGCTCTTATATTTTGGGTGAATTTTTTTTAGGAAACCCATGGGAACCTGGGGTAACATAGGCTAAAAGATTTGAAATTATTTTTTCTTTTAAAAAATCATTTTTTCTTCAAAATTCGAGATTTTTTGTTGTTACACGGGCAACGCCGGGCACTTCAGCTAGTAATACATACCTGTATATAAAAAATAGTAATCTCTGTTTTTTTTGTATGTCTGATCATAACTCATGGACACCTCGTCCGATTTGACTCAAATTTTGATTGAGAAACTCGGTAGAACCACGGGAATGTTCTTATCCAGGTTAAACAGATCTAAGTTGAGAAGGTCGACTTTTGTAGACAAAACTTAGTTTCCAGGCAAAGCTGGGTTCCTGCGCTAGCTATATAAATTAATAGATAGATATTATAGATCAATGTATTTAATGTATCAAGAACCAGGACTGTTTCAGAATTGTTTCCTTAACGATGATTTATCGTTGGTTCATCAAATACATTATAGAATAGGGTTATCCACAGAAACTGCAGGGATATCTAGACAATACAGGGATATCTAGACAATACAGGGATATCTAGACAATACAGGGATATCTAGACAATACAGGGATATATAGACAATACAGGAAAAACTAGACAATACAGGGATATCTAGGCAATACAGGGATATATAAACAATACAGGAAAAACTAGACAATACAGGGATATCTAGACAATCTTTATATATACTGTGCTTGTCTTTCTATTTGTCTGTTTGTTTGTATCCAATAAACGTCAAAACGGCTGAACTGATCTGGCCCAAATTTGTTGTAAGACCTTGCGTGACTTCAGGGAAGGTTTAGGGATGATCGAATTTTCAAAAATTTGTTTTAAACAAAATTCGATTTTGGAATATTTTGAAAATCCACGAAATTCTTTTTCATAAAATCCGCGAAATTTCTGTTTGTATTTGCATTACAATGTATACAAGGAGAATATACTCACAATTGAAATAGAAGATTGGCGTGAAGCGCCCTAAAAACCTAGTACAAGTATATTTAGACAATTCTGCGATAAATTTATATGGAATATCCTCATGCAACACATGTAAGAAAAATATTTACAAGAAAACTTTTGAAAGGGAAAGAATTAATTTTTCAGCTTTCTTAGCAAGCCAGTTGAGTTTTAGAAATACTTTTAAAACAATTTTCTAACATGTGTTTTTTCCATTAACAGTTTGAAAGATTTAAAAAGGGTTAAGCATTGAAAATATACGAAAAAAATGGAGGAAAAAATTAAAGAACTAAAGAAAAGTTTTAAAAGTTTATTGTTAAACCTGGAGAAGAATCAATCAAGATTATCTGATGTTATCCTGAAACCAATCTGGTTCTATCCTTCTCAATCTATTCTCTCTAATCTTCAAGGTTTACTTTCATCTATTGTATCATATGAAACTATAATTCAACACAATTGTCCGGTGAGTTTAGAATTCCTAAAGAGAAGAGAAATCTCGTAGGATGAGTGTAGGAAAGGAATGTTAAAGTGTGCGAGGAGAAGAGTATTCAGGGTCCCGGGATCTGGAGTCCCGAAACCCCGGTGTTCTTCCGTATACCCGGAGAGACAGGGAGGACGGATAGGGGAGGGGAAACTTATCATTTACCCGTGAACCTCCGAGATATGAGGGACCAACTCAGGACTTAAGCATAAACCAAACCTTGAACCTCACAAACCTCAACCAACCTCATTATAGACAATATTTATACTGACATTCATACAAACAAACCTAAAACATGCATTTCAATCAAAGGTTGGGGCTTCCTATTCTAACCTTTGTAAACCTCGTTTTTAGTGAAGTGTTATTGGATAATAAGATAAATGAAACCCCTGCGTTCCTTGGGAACTTCTTAATAGAAGACTCTTGCCAGTTCCAGCTCTGTGGTTCCTCCTACAGTAGGGAGTGGGGCGGAGAACCCCCTCTTGCTGGTTCCTGCTCCGGAGATTGCAGTTTGCTGGCCATAACCCTAAACTCAAACAGGTTCCATAAGGAGTTCCTGTGGTCCTCCTGCGCTAGGATGTGCGGGAACAAGTTCCCCGCTGACAGGAACCCTGAGTATAAGAATAGGTTCCTCTGCATGGAGTCCTGCTACTCAGCGTATTCTCTGGTTTCTCCTCATCATAATATTGCCAGATACTGCATGAAGGCTGCCTGTAATCCAACCCAAACGGAGCAAAATTCCTTCCAGGTTCGTTCCATTACAGTTTCTCATTATAGATAAATTGAAAGAAATAACAAGTTCTTCTTCGCAGAAAACTTTTCAGAGAACATGAATTTGGAACATTTTCTTTTTCTTTACCAGGAATATAATATAAAAATAATGCCCCCCCCCCTCTCCTCTTCCCTGTCCGCCCTACCAAACCACAAATTAGAAAATAATCTAATTACCGCCTAAATACTCCTAAGTGCCGGCTCTAAATACCTTTATATATTTTTCCTAATAAATAATTGTTTTCTTCTGCACTTAATTTTGTAATTTGATCCATTTTTTTCAAACTTTCCCCTTCTACTTTCATCTTTACTTACAACGATATAAATATATTTATGATTAGTTAATGTGTCTCAATCTGTAATTTTCAATGTAAACTTTATTGCTTACTACGAATACTTTTTCTTTCGTACTTGATTCTCAGATTATTGGTATGTTATCTATATATTTGGCTTGTCTGTCTGTTTGTATCCTTTAAACGTCAAAACGGCCGAACCGATCGGTCACATTTTTTATGTGGCAACTAATAATCCACCAACTAAACAGAAAAACTCTCGAAAATTGTTGTTTATTGAAGTACGATGAAAAAGGTTGAATTTGAAATTAACACTGAGACAGTTAAAAGTTAAAATTGTTACTAGAGAATTGAGGCGAAGCGTCCTTACCGCCTAGTTCTGTAAACTATCTTTTAGTTTTATTCTTAAAATTCTGTCAAACACTTTTCTTCAGATGGATATTCTTTCTTTATTCGAATCTTGTAATAAACTTATTTTGTTTTACTTTGGATTTTAAATAATTTTCAAGTTTAAGAAATTAAAAAATAAGACAGGGAAAATATTGAAGGGAAGGTAGTGAAGACTAAAATCAAGTTTTCCTAGAATTAATTTCTCCGGAAGTTCTCAGTTGCTTGGTTCCTTTGTAGCAATTACGAATTAGTTTGCTTTGTCCTTACTTTAACATTGTAGTTTAGTATTACCCAACTTCATCATTTAACTTCATTTTACATCTGTCTTCTTATTCTGCCATTTTTTCATCTTATTCTTCTACATCTTTCTTCTTATTCTGTCATTTTTTCATCTATTCTTCTACATCTTTCTCCTTATTTTGTCATTTTTTCATCTTATTCTTCTACATCTTTCTCCTTATTTTGTCATTTTTTCATCTTATTCTTCTACATCTTTCTTCTTATTATGTCATTTTTCATCTTATATTTCTACATCTTTCTTCTTATTTTGTAATTTCTCATCTTATTCTTAAACACCTTTCTTCTTATTTTGTCATTTTTCATCTTGTTCTTCTACACCTCTCTTCTTATTTTGTCATTTTATCATCTTATTCTTCTACACCTTTCTTCTTCTTATGTTATTTTTCATCTTATTCCTCTACACCTTTGTTCTTATTTTGTCATTTTTTTCATCTTTTTCTTCTACACCTTTCTTTGCCATTTTTTCATCTTATTCTTCTACACCTTTCTTCTTATTCTGCCATTTTTCATCTTATATTTCCATTAGAGGACTTTTTCGTCTTATAAATCTTCACTTTTCTTCTTATTCTGCCATTTTTTCGTTTTAATCATCTACACCTTTCTTATCATGACACTTTATTCGTCATATTCACATACTTCTTATTTCGTCAATGTTTTAATTTATTTTCTACTTTTGTCATCTTCTTCTTCTTATTCTGACACTTTTCATGTTTTTCTCTATTGTACTCGTTTATTTCTGCCACAAAGTAATCTCATATTGCATTTTTATTCTTATTTTTATTCACTTTACAGAATTCATTCATATTTTTATCCTATCACTTCTTTTCTTGTAGTACTTATTTTTCATATTTTTCGTTCTTACTTCACTGACATATTCTACAAACCTTTCAGCCAACTGCTTTAAAACGTCCAATTTAATTATACAATTCAATGAAATCTTCTCAATATGAAGACTACACCCAACTCAACCATGCATTCTGCCTGTATCCTGTCTCAATCATTATCTCACAACTATACTGAGTTTAAATCTGTAATTGACATTTGGGTCACAGGAAACCAATAATTGTTGGTAGATATTTATCAAGTGATCAAATATAATAATAATTATAATTAATAATAATATGCATGCAATATATATATCATGAATATAAACCACATAATGGGGCTTATACGTGAGCAGGGTTCGGAGCAAAGGAAACGGATGGGTTGAGAACAGGCGATAAGGAAAGGGTTGGACGTTAATAATTACTGATTAGGAAAAAATTACAAGTTGAGGAGTTGGGAACAAGTTTTTTTTACAGAGGGTTGGGAGTCAGTGATTCGGGCATGGTTAGGAGCAAGTAATTAGGAGCAAATGATGAGTAGAGCTTTTGGGAGTAAATTAAGAAGTAAGGGTTGGGAGCAAGAAGAAAGTAGGAGGTTAGAAGCAATGGAGGTTGGAGTTTTGGGAGCAAGTAATTAGGAGAGGGTTGGGATTAAGAAATAACAAAATGGTTGGGATGGTTAGTTACATCGATTCAACTATATTTATGATTTTTTAATATTGATATATATACATTTATAAATATTTGATTTGATTATCCTGTAAACGACAAAACGGCTGAACCGATCGGGCAAATTTTTATGTGGCGACTAATAATCCACCAACTAAACAGAAAAATTCCCGAAAATTGTTGTTAATAAATAAATTACTTCTACAAAAACTGGAAACCAGGGTTGAATCATGTAATTTTAAATATCCAATCTTGTATTTATTAAATTCAAATATTCATATTTTGTATATTTTTATTTATGTTTCTATATATTTTTAATATCTCTCAGTTCCCTAATAAAACCTATTTTCAAACTCCTCCCAAAATATTAAAATCCAACTTTTAAAATGTTTTTGAACAATAATGTACAATGTACAGTTATATTGGTGTTCCGTACACCAATATAATAATGTACAATGTACAGTTATATTGGTGTTCCGTACACCAATACAATAATGTACAATGTACAGTTATATTGGTGTTCCGTACACCAATACAATTAGGGTTGGGAGGCGCATGGGGAGTTTACCAGATATATTGAGGGTTAAAATAGTAGTTATTAAACAGTGATTAGATTGATGGATAGGGTGGAATCTTTATGATTAGAGGGTGCTAGTAAACACCACAACATCTGGACATATAGATAGATAGATTGATACATACACACCTAGCTTGGTAAAACTTCCCATGTTCATGGTAAACCTTTCCATACTCATGATAAACCTTTCCATACTCATGGTAAACCTTTCCATACTCATGATAAACCTTTCCATATTCATGATAAACCTTACCATACTCATGAAAAAACCTTTTCCTTCTCATGATAAACCTTTCCAATTTATGATAAAGCTTTCCATACTCATGATAAACCTTTCCATTCTCATGATACACCTTTCCATTCTCCTTTCAATATTAAATTTAAACCTTTCCATGCTAAGCCTTTCAATGCTAGTATTAATCCTACAAATAAATCTTTGAATTCATGACTTTCCAATATTTTAAACAAAACATTTATAACTATTTGCATATTCTGACAAACACTACCCGGCCCGACCAACATTATCCATTTGGACAAATCTTTTGTTTTGACTTTTTTTTAGTTTTTTTAAGAATTAAGGATGAAATCTGTCAGACTGTAATACAATAGAATATATCACTTGGACTCGGAATTCTGTCCTGCATGCAGAGCTAGGGGAGTTTGCTTAAATATCAGAATTCTCAGCACTGCTCTGACAGGTTGCACAGATTTTGTAAAATTTAAGATAAAACTATCTTTAAGATATTTTCAAAAAATATCAAATATATAAGGGTTCTTCTGAAATTATAACAAATTAAAGAATCAAAGGATAGTTTTCTCTAGTATTGTATAGTTCTAGGATAGTTTATCTCTAGTAGTGTATAGTTCTAGGATAGTTTTCTCTAGTATTGTATAGTTCTAGCATAGTTTATCTCTAGTATTGTATAGTTCTAGGATAGTTTATCTCTAGTTTTGTATAGTTCTAGGATAGTTTATCGCTAGTATTGTATAGTTCTAGGATAGTTTTTCGTTAGTATTGTACAAGTTCTAGGATAGTTTATCTCTAGTATTGTACAAGTTCTAGGATAGTTTATCTCTAGTATTGTACAAGTTCTAGGATAGTTTATCTCTAGTATTTTATAGTTCTAGGATAGTTTATATCTAGTATTGTATAGTTCTAGGATAGTTTTTCTCTAGTATTGTACCAGTTCTAGGATAGTTTATCTCTAGTATTGTACAAGTTCTAGGAAGGTTTGGTTGAAAATAGTTTAAGAAACTAGTCAGGAAGAGTTTATATATTAACCTTAGGGGAATTATACTTCCACAAATAGATAGATAAATATATATATAGATAGATAGATAGATAGATAAATAGATAGATAGATAGATAGATAGATAGATAGACAGATAGATAGATAGATATATAGATAGATAGATAGATAGATAGATAAATGTAAGGATAGATGGATGGATATATAGATAGATAGATAGATGGATAAATATATATGTAGATAGCTGGTTAGATAAATAGATAAATGAATAGTTAGCTTGATAGATAAATACATAAATTTATTGATAGATAGATAAAAGGATAGATATATGAATACTAGATGTATATTTAGATAAATAGATGAATTGCAATTATCTAGACGTATCGTGAAAGGAGTGTCTAACAAACTTGAGAGTGTGATATTTAGTAAATTCCAAGAACAGGGGAGAGAAGGGATATTTTGTACATATAGAGACGGATGGAATATATTCAAAATATATTTACATTCTTCAAATAGCTGTATATATATCTAAAGAAATATATAAAATAAATAAAATCTAAAAATAAGCCTTATCAAATCGCTAATTCATTTGGAATTACAATTTCAATTGTAGATAATTAAAAATAATTTCCCTTTTAAACAATATGCTGCTTAGTGCTTACCCGGCCTTCAAACAATATGCTGCTTAGTGCTTACCCTTCAAACAATATGCTGCTTAGTGCTTACCCTTCAAACAATATGCTGCTTAGTGCTTACCCTTCAAACAATATGCTGCTTAGTGCTTACCCTTCAAACAATATGCTGCTTAGTGCTTACCCTTCAAACAATATGCTGCTTAGTGCTTACCCTTCAAACAATATGCTGCTNAAACAGTAGATACTTACCCTTCAAACAGTAGATACTTACCCTTCAAACAGTAGATACTTACCCTTCAAACAGTAGATACTTAACCTTCAAACAGTAGATACTTACCCTTCAAACTACAACTAATTACCATTCAAACAACAACTAATTACCATTCAAACAACAACACCTTTCTCTCCCAACAATAATTGATTACGCTCCCAACCGCTGCCCTATTTACTAACAGTCGCTTATTCTTCCATCTGAAACCCTACCAAAAACGTTCGTTTACACTACCGGCTAATACGGCGAACCCTCCCAAAAGCATCAGCTTAACCCCGCCCCCTTTCCAACGGACTAGTTATGTGGAAAGGTTTATTATTATCTGCCCGTAAAAGTTTGTGAATTTGTTCAGAAATTATAAAAATTAAATACTTTAATTTAACAGTTTTGTTCCAAAGTTTCTGTTCTCTAATGGCGAATTCTGGTTTTGTGGTTTCTCTGGGTGCTACATATCACGGCCAGTTACTCCAATATGTATTGTATTTGGGTGTGAGGGCGTGAGAGGGGTAGGGGAATTATAGAATAGTGTATCTAGTATCTTGTATCCAGTATCCTGGAGATGTTTTCCCCTTGTTGCACCCCACCAGCTGTATGTCATTCGATATTTGACTTTAACATTTGTTTCCGGCACTTGCTGCAACCCTTTGTCGCAAGGATGGATTACTCCGGGTAGGAGTTAGAACAGTAGCTTCTCTGTCCCACCCTGGCTCGTTGACAGATGAAACCTTGTGCCGGAGTTTGGAGCGGATAATTTCAACCCTTTACAAATACCGGAAGCATAACAACATGTTGAGAAGCTCAGGAATAGATATCATTAGCAGTAATCGGGGAGGAAGGGAGGTAGGAAGGGACTTAAAAACTAAAATTAAAATAATATTTTAGGCAGATGTCCTCTTTATAGATTTTCTCTGAAAGGAAAAATGTGAAAATAAGTTTTGGATTTTTTTCTGTCGTTTTAAAAACCCACTTACCGTCTTATTTTACAACAATTTAACACTTTTAGTGTTCATGAATTCTTAATGTAAGCTTTCTTCCTGATCCTATAATGCTAAACACTTTTTACAAGAAATTGAATTTTTCAAAACTAAAAAAAAGCCTTAACATATTTCTTTATATTTTTAACATTTATATATATAATATATATATACATATACATATTATATAAATGTGTATTGTAGAAATATAATAAATACTAGACGTCCTTATATTAGGTGCAAATATCTAGTCATTATTTTCATCTTCTGTATATAACGCATAGTAGATGCATCTGACAAATCATAAAACATATTCGCTTAGGAACATCTTTACATACTGTATACCATATATACGCATTAAATACGGTAGAACGCCTGCACACAAGATTCATTAATCATTATTATTATTCTCTGGAGTGTGATTAGTTTAATATATATCTTCTATTCTAGATCGACTGCTTCGAGAGATGTACGGAGCACGTATCAAGTACACTACCGGAGTCAACCTGGAAGGTTTGGGCTCAATCCTTAGCTTCAACCTGCTCCAACCAGACTAAACAACAGGATATTCTTTACTCAAGGTGAGTCATCTTGGATATTCAATACTATTTTTTTCGACCCTAAGTATTCAATCCTTAATATTCAGTAATGGATATTCAATCCTTGATATTCAATCCTGGATATTCAATTCTTGATATTAAATCCTGGATAGTGGATATTCAATCCTGGATACTCAATCCAGGATATTCAATCCTGGATATTCAATTCTTGATATTCAATCTTGGATATTCAATTCTGGATATTCAATCATGGATATTCAATCCTGGATATTCAATCCTGGATATTCAATTCTTGATATTCAATCTTGGATATTTAATTCTGGATATTCAATCTTGGATATTCAATCCTGGATTTTCAATTCTTGATATTCAATCCTGGATACGCAATCCTGGATGTTCAATCCTGGATATTCAATCCTGGATATTCAATTCTTGATATTCAATCTTGGATATTCAATCCTGGATATTCAATAATGGATATTCAATCCTGGATATTCAATCCTGGATATTCAATAATGGATATTCAATCCTGGATATTCAATCCTGGATATTCAATCCTGGATATTCAATTCTGGATATTAAATCCTGGATACTCAATCATGGATATTCAATCCTATATATTAAATTCTTGATATTCAATCTTGGATATTCAATTCTGGATATTCAATCCAGGATATTTAATTCTTGATATTCAATCCTGGATATTCAATTCTTGATATTCAATCTTGGATATTCAATCCTGAATATTCAATAATGGATATTCAATCCTTGATATTCAATAATGGATATTCAATCCTTCATATTTAATCCTGGATATTCAAACCTGAAAATTCAACCCTGGATAATCAATCCTGGATACTCAATCCTGGATATTCAATCGGAGATATTTAATCCTGAATATTAAATCCTAGATATTCAATCCTTGATATTTAATCCTGGATAATCAATCCTGGATATTCAATCCTGGATATTCAATCCTGGATATTCAATTCTGGATATTCAATCCTGGATATTCAATCCAGGATATTCAATCCTGGATATTCAATCCTGGATAATCAATCCTGGATATTCAATCCTGGATATTGAATCGAAGATATTTGATCCTGAATATTCAATCCTAGATATTCAATCCTAGATATTCTAATCCTGGATTTTCAATCCTAGATATTCTAATCCTGGATTTTCAATCCTTGATATTCAATCCTAGATATTAAATCCTTGATATTCAATCCTAAACATTCCCTTGTTTTGTCTGATATTGGAAAAAGAAATATCCCTGAACAAATATTGTGACAAATAATCCTAGGATACTTGAAATATTGTAAATATTTATTATCATCAAGAAAATAATTCTAAACCATGTTTTCGCAATGATGAAAAATCTGTACTATAAGCCTAGACCCTGAGAACTGTTCTGTTTAGACTGAAGTGTGCTGATGGAGCAGTATGGGAGTATATCAGCCAGGTTGAAACTAAAGCTGAGGAGAAGCATGCGTCCTTATGCCTGGATACTCTCTGCAACTCCCAGGTTAAATGCGGAGTCTCCTGTCTCAACCATATCCACAACCTTCACAAGAAACAAAGGTAATTATATATTTTATGATTTAGCTTTCTCATAGATACTCCCGCCGTTTACCCCCACTTGGTCGATTTTACCGGGAAACAAAATTTTTGCTATTAATGTCGATACAATTAGCTTAGATTCTCTAAACCAAGCTAAGATCATTCCCGTGGTTCTTCCGAGTTCGCCAATCATTTAGATTAAGAATTGATAATATGCCTCAAACTCAAATTTTCTATCTAGTTCTCTAGTTCTATCTTTGAAACCAGTCTGTCCAAACCATATATATTTCAAATTTTGACAATCAAGCGGAATCAAAGAACGACGACATCAAGTTTCAAAGATATAAGAGTAAGAAAATTAGAGTATGAGGAGAGTAATCTGGTCCTTGGTTCAAATTGAAGAGTTTTCAGAATCAGTTTATATTTATCATGTTTAGGGAGGAATGGAGCAAGTGCAGTTTGTCCATGGAGTGCTCCAAGAAATCCGATTGGCATGCACGCCAGCAGTGCGCTGACGCCTGTCTGCTCCATATGGAGCAGGAGAGGGAGCGTGAGCGTGAGATGAGACTGAGATCTGAATCCCAAACCCAGCTGAAGCTCCAATACTCTAGTCCAGGATGGATCCCGTGTCTCCAGATATCCCTGTTTACTGCTTCCCTTTCTATCCTTGTATTTGTCTAATGTAAATATTCGGTGATCTCTCTAATCAGTATTCTTAATAAAATTTTGCTCACAAAATATTTTCCAAAAAGAAAAGATTTGAGGAGTTTTGAAAAGATAAACATTTTTATGAAGAAATAAAACACTAGGTGTAAAACATAAAGATAGTATTGATATAATACAATATATGGGGAAAATAGAATAGTTTAGCAAAAATTAGTAGAATAAGTAAAATATTGCAGAGAAGACTTGGAAGCTGGTGTTTTCTTGAGAAAACAAAAATGAAAATAGAATAAAATTATTGAAAAAAACATACAAAATATTTTAGGAAATATGCATGGTTACCGAGAAAGGATGAGACTTAAATGACGACCTGAAACTCTTAGAACATTACAACTTAAAGCATAGCATTTGCCGTTAAATAAGTCTTTCAGTGGTAAATTAAAAGATTTGAAGTCTCGTCCTTTGTAGGTAAACCTGTATGAGAGTTAAAAACCTCTCTAGATTATCTGGGAAACTTATAATAACACAGTTTAAATTCGATTTTTCTTTTTAGAAAGGGTTAAAATCCTCTAATATCCTTGGTTGTTGTTTTCCGAACCAATAAATCTTTTGCAATTATCCCCCCAACCCCCGCCCCTCCCTCGTCTAAAATACTCCGCTCAGCANTCCGTCCTATCATCTCTTCAACCCATCTTTCACTCAGTCCTATATCTCTTCATCCCATCTTTCACCCCGTCCTATCATCTCTTTAACCCATCTTTTACTCTGTCCTATTCTCTCTTCATCCCATCTTTCACCCCGTCCTACTATCTCTTCAACCCATCTTTCATTTCGTCCCATCCTCTCTTCAACCCATTTACCACTCCGTCCTATCCTCTCTTCAACCCAACTTTTAAACCGTCCTATCATCTCTTCAATCCATTTATCACTCCGTCCTATCCTCTCTTCAATCTATCTATCAAATTTTTTAAAATTCTTTACTTTACTTTTAGCCCCCCTTACCCCCCCCCCCCCTATCATAGAATTTCTAAAACTACACTTATAACTAAAACATCGCCTTTCTTTCTTAATAGTGAATATATTTATAGGAATAATTTTCAATATCAATAAATTTTCGAACTAAAGATTAAAACTGAAAAATTATTAAAAAATTGGTCCTTTACCCTGATAAATTGTGTTTTCACAAACAATTAGTAGGAATTGAAGGGTTTTCTGGTGTATCGTTGTATCCAAACCATCAATCATATATCTGATAAATAACCTGGTAGGACGGAGCTGAATCCTAGAATTGACAGTAATTACTGCACTGTCCGGAGTCATATATCATTTCTAACAAGCCAACCCGTCCTAAATCAAACTTTTTTAGTGTTTTAATCCGTCCTTTGGTTTCTTTAATAATACATTAATTGTTTCGATTTTCTGTTATATTTTTATTTTTTTCCATAATTATTTTCTTTTCATCCTAAAGAAAGGGCGGCTTGTGAATGAGGAAGGTGTGTATATATAACCTCCTCGAACTCGAAAAAATTGAAAATTTTTATTAATTATGTGGATTTTTTTTTCAGAAAACTTATTTCACACTAGCTAAAGTGCCCGGCGTTGTTTGAAGAAAAAAACTGTAAAAAAATTCAAATTTTGAAGAACATTTTTTTAGCCTTATGTTATCTCCAGGGTATCCATTGGTTTTCTCAAAAATTTAGCCCATTCGGTACAGCCATTTGACTAGCTATAGCCAACATAATATATAGATTACTAGCTGAAGCGCCCGGCCTTGCGTTGCCCGTGGAATTTTAAAAACACGTTTTGCCAGCTATAGCTAACATAAATATATATATATATATAATATCCGTCTATTTATCTATCTTTTTGTCTATGTATCCGTCTGTTTATCTATCTTTTTGTCTATGTATCCGTCTATTTATCTATCTTTTTGTCTATGTATCCGTCTATTTATCTATCTTTTTGTCTATGTTTTTGTCGTTGTATTTTAAATTTTTTTTCGTCTGATTATCTTTATTTCTATCTATTTGTCTGTCGATGTGTCTGTGTGTTTTTTCTCGATCTGTCTATCATCATTCATTTTGTTTGTCTGACTATATCTACATATGTCTGTGTGTTTTTTTGTCGATCTGTCTATCATTTTGTCTGTATGAATATCTCTCTGATTTTTGTCTACAAGTGTCCGTCTAGGTGTCTATGATTTTGTCTGTATAACTATCTATATATATTTTCATCTGTCTATCTGTCTTTTTATCATTTTGTCTGTCTGTTGGAGATGTTCCCTGCTATTATCCAACTATCTGTCTGGAAAAATGTCTATATAGGTTGGCATTTGGGAATTGGTAAAATGAAATGTAATTGTTAAGATGAGCTAAACCAATTTTTCTAATCTTTCTCCCACCAACCCATCAACCCGTCAACCCTGGGAGCAAAGGGAATTTTGACTTATTTTCAGAACATCAGAAGTAGGAAGGGATAAAAAGGGGGGAAGAGAAATAAAGAAGAAAGGCAGGAATGAATGAGACGAGAGAGAGAACCCACTAAAGTAGATCAGAAGAAAGACAGGAATGAAAAAGACAAGAGAGAGAACTCACTAAAGCAGATCAGAAGAAAGGCAGGAATGAATGAGACGAGAGAGAGAACCCACTAAAGTAGATCAGAAGAAAGGCAGGAATGAAAAAGACAAGAGAGAGAACTCACTAAAGTAGATCAGAAGAAACGCAGGAATGAATGAGACGAGAGAGAGAACCCACTAAAGTAGATCAGAAGAAAGGCAGGAATGAATGAGACGAGAGAGAGAACTCACTAAAGTAGATCAGAAGAAAGGCAGGAATGAATGAGACAAGAGAAAGAACCCACTAAAGTAGATTAGAAGAAAGGCAGGAATAAATGAGACGAGTGAGAGAACCCACTAAAGTAGATTAGAAGAAAGGCAGGAATAAAGTAGATCATGAGAAAGGCAGCAGATCTAGAGAATTTTGTTCTTAGCACATAAATGTCCGAAATCGTAATTTTGGTCCAAATTTCAGACTTTAGCTATACACTACCGTTTTTTTTTCGGACACCCTGTATGTATTTTCAATTTTTTCGATGACCCAAAGATGTATATTCACAAGTGATTTTGCTTATTCATCATTTATTTAGCTGTAAGACGAAGGTGTAGATACACGAATAGATTAATATTATTGTATCGTGAAAATCGGAACACAGCTCAGGTCTAAACTCAATGAATATCGATATTTCAAAAATGAAAAAGAATGCTCAGATACAAGTTCAGGATGAAACAAACACGAACATGTTAAAACGTTAAAAGAGCCCAGGAATAAAAAGTGATGAAAAATGAGAATCAAATTTAATAATTAATATATGTTAAGAGAAAGATCATTTCCGAATAAAGAAATTAATTTCTGAAAATTTTTATTTCTGAAATTAAAATTTAATACTTAAGAATAACTGTAGATGTATTTGTAAGTTAAGAAGGGGGAAACAACAGGATAGAAAATCAAAAATATTGGAAACTAAAGAGAAATAAAAGGGGGGAAAAAGGAAAAAAGAGTAAAAAAACTGGAAAGTTAAAAGCAAGGTGAGGATGAAAACGTGTTA
>NW_019396397.1:231502-242567 GCF_000591075.1 Eurytemora carolleeae
AGATTTCTGGCAAATTTTGAAGGGGAATTTGACGTGTTGCATTGCATGAACATGATGCGATAAAACAACTTTATAAATATCTGGAATAAGATAAAGAAAATATGTGTGTACTCATCGAGGTGGGAACATAGCCCGGACTCCTTTAACCTGTCCTAACCGCGGTGCTTATCGTTTTTACCTATCCTAACCCAGATAATTGACCAAGAAATTGTGCACAAAAAAGCTTGTAGTTGATGCCAGTTCTTCAATTTTGAACGGATTTGCTTTTATAATAGCATCTATTATACATAATATTATTTAAATTCCGTCTTCCTATTCCACAGTTTTATGGGTCTTACTGTATGTTTGTATAAGATTTTATGCTTTAAAAGTATAGTTTTTATCAGAGTAATTGATAAACATAAACAAAATTTGCTTCGAACATGAAAAAAGGTTTTGATTGGCAATCAGATCGATTATTTTAAGTAGATATTCTTTATCTATATATTAAAGCTCTTCGCTCATATATATATTTGTGTGTATATATATATATATATATATAAATATACATATGATGATATGTATATTGTATATGTTAGCTCGACCAAAATTGCTGAAAATTTCTGAAGGGAAACTATGTTACCCCCATGGGTATCCTGGGGGTAACATAGGCTAAATTCGAAATTTTCTTCAAAAATCCACGGACAACACCGGGCACTTTAGCTTGTGTCCAATAAAACGAACATCAGTTTATAAAATTAAGACTCTGGTATCAATTTAAAAACGTATAAAAGAATTTTCAAAACTTCAAATGTGTCAATTAAATTTGCTACGGACATGATACAAGGTTATTGTTTGTCCCACACAGTGATCCAAAGGTTGCAAGCTCAGTTCAGTATTTTGTCAAATATTTCTTAAAAACTAACTCAAAATAACATTCCATTATAGTTATTAAATCTACATGTCTATGGCTACAGAATGATATAAATGAATTAGATTGGAAAAACAAAAGTCAATGCGTTGCAACACTTTAAAGTTGATCCAATCTTGAAAATTCATGAAACTTTTTATATAAGTTTGGATCTAAGTTTGGATCTAGTGCCCATTGGATAAGAATATATTCATCAATTATTTTAGTGTCCCAAAAAACGAAAAGCGGGTTTTGAATTGAGACACGAATTGAGAATTGAAAAGGAAGATTTGGTCTGCAAATGCGCTTGAAATATAGAAACTTAAAATAGAAACTTTCAGCCTCAAAATGTCATAACCAAATGTGTAAATTTATTTTATGCATTCAATTTTCCAGATTCAGCGAGCTTTCAACCATAGATTTATGAGTTCCAAAAATACACTGGGGAGGCCCCACCCCCCCCAGTTTATTATAAATTGTTATTTGTTGTTTGGTATGTTTGTTGTATCTTATAGGGCTGGAGCTGTTTGTTGAAGTTCAGGAATAAGGNACTTTGAACAGCTTTGTTAGTTTACAGATTACAAGTTCAGGGTGGAGCTTTTTCCCCAAGAGACAAAGAGCATTTATTCAGAGCAGGGTTGATCAAATCCAATATTTTTTTCATAAAGTCCTAGAGTTATTGTGATATTATTTTAAATATCCTTTAGTTTTATCATTTTTATCATTATTATAAAATAAAACTCTAAAGAAGTTTTTACGAAACTTGAGAGCTTATCTTGGTAAAATATTTTTATTATTTCAAAAATAAAACAAAAGCTGAGAAACAAGATTTCAGGGTATTCATATAATCTATATTTAAAAAAACATCGGAATAAAATGAAGTATATATTTTAAACAGGTTGCAAAGATATAGGGATTAGAAAACTAGAGTTTGTGGCAAATAATTCTGAAGAAATACAAAGGAAATCCAGGTTTTTTACTCCCCCCTGTACGGACAGGGTTTTTTATTTAAACCATAAATAAAACTAGAATTTTTTAAATTTCAGTTTTAAAAAAAATTTAAGTTATGGATCAAGAATACTTAGATCGCTCACCACCCTAAGGTCTTGGTAGAAACAAAGATTTCATTTTATAGCTTGATGTTTAACTGAATATAATTAATATCTATACTGTGCCAGTAGCCTACTACTGTGCTCGACATTGTTAATATAATTAACCCATTAATCAGTTCATTAAACAATCCATTCCTCCCCTTGGTTATACAACTTTCTTCTAGATATAGGGCGTCCCACGAAAAATGAAAGTTGATAAATAGTTTGAAATGTCTTCTTCCATAATTTGTTAAGTTGTTTGATACCATAGAGAATAATAAAATATTACATGGCTGTTATATTATAGTAAAATTGATTTCTAAGTGAAATATATTTGAGTGAAATATTTTTTTTACGAAAACAGCTCCAAAAAATCTTTAATATTGAATACGTAAGAAGACATTCAAAACTATTCACCAATTGTCATGTTTCGTAGGACACCTTCTATTTGTTTGTTTGTTTAGAATGATAAAATCAGTTTCTGTGTTTACGTAGGAACTGGACAATATCCTAATATCAAAGAGAATAGAATATATTAACTACACAATTTATATATGTATTTATATCTTTGTGTGTGAATAAATCTTTATAATAATATAATATTAGAGTGGAATTTATTCGAAAAAAGTGTAAAACGGCCATTTTGTTGTACTGTTTACTGTATGCTTGTGTATTTATAGATATTAGATATTATAGATATATTCTTGTCTGCATAATTTCTTCTTCAACACGAAGGTCATGGTTCAAGAATCCCTGCAACAAAGTTTACTTTGGTCAAATACAGGGTTACCTACAAAGAATGAAACTGTAAAGACGACCTGAAAATCTTAAAATCTAACGATTCCCAGGTTAAATTTAGTCGTGTGCCTTGAATAAAGTCTTTTAAAGGGAATGACCGGCAAAATATGGTAGTTGAACTGAGAATGTAGTATTGTGGAGAAATTTTTAGGATTCATTTAAGACACATAAAACGTTTAAATGATATATAATTACTGAGTTTGAGCGCAAAGTCGACGTTCAAAATCATCCAATTGAGTGGTTACGTTTTGATAATCGATGTTTTATAAAATCATTATATAACGACGACGAAAAATGTATAAAAATTCTACAGTAAACTAATAATTAGATGTTTATGAACATATTTCTCAATAGAAAGGAATTGAGTCTTTGACACAAAATCTGACTTTCTAATTCCTATATCTCTGCAACCCAATGTCATAGACCTTAGGTATTTCAAACTATGAATTCTGCTGCATCAAATTATCTAAATTTGAAATATTAAAAGTCTACAACATCAGGTTCCATTGATATATGGATTAGAAAATTTGAGTTTGTGGCAAAGACTCAATTTCTTTGTCAATAAATCAATGTTAGAATCAATTATCTTTATATTGAAATTCTTATTCTTTACGAATATATAAAAATTCCAGAAAATCTACAGAAATGTTTGTGAACAATGAGAGATTACAGAACCTTATAACTGAATAAGATTACTTATTTTCGATGATAAGAGTTAATTTTTATTTTCTCAACCTGTTCCTAAACAACTAATCAGTTTACTGTAGAATTTTTGTTACATTTTTTGTCGTCGTTATTTAATAATTTAAAATAAATTGATTCTCAAAATGTAACCACCCAAATGGATAATTTTGAACGCCGACTTTGCGCTCAAACTCAGTAATTATAGATCATTAAAGCGTTTTATATGTGTCAAATGAATCCTAAAAAATTTCTCCACAATACTACATTCTCAGTTCACCTACCATATATTGCCGGTCACTCCCTTTAATGGCTTGATGTTTTACCAATGAAAGAAACGAGTTTACAGTTGCAGGAAAGGATGAATATAAGGAAACAGATTAGTATAATTATACCGTCGTCTCTGAAGTCTAATACTTTGTTCGTAACCCTGTAAAAACCTTTTTTCAAATTGTTCGTTTATTAATAGGACGTTTTTTTGGTAGAAAGAAAAAAATCCGCAAAGCCATTTTTCTCCAGAATTAGATGAGAAAATGTAAATTTTATTTAATCCAAAATTTCATAAAAATCTAATTAAATAAAAGTATTTACTGCTACAAATCAGATGTGCTAGGATTCGTGGATTTTTTATATAAGTTTTTTATTTATCAGTCGAAAATGTAAAGTTTAATTTTTCCTCTTACTTTTTAATACGTAATATGAGAAGCTAGAAATGTTAGGTTTGATTAGAATCCTTAAATTTATATTTTCCACCATAAGAGGTTTACATTGTTATTTTCAAATCCTGAATAATTCTGAAATATATCTGTTTGTTTAGTTCATAACAAAGCAATGAACAATGATTTGATAAGGGTTCTCCCAGATTTAAAGAGAATAATTAACTTCAGTTTACTTTAAACTCATTTCAAAGGAAATAAACGTATTATAAACTAAACACCCAAACAAGCTACATCATTATTAAACTTTGGAGGGTTATTTTAGGCTAGGTTTAAAATGAGTAAACTGCTGTGACAATGAATGAATCTATTTATAATCTGAATAGTGAAGTGTGTACATGACTTTTATTCTATTCCTAAATGCATGAAAACGATCTAAAGTGAATTATTCTGGATTTAATGTCCGTCTACATTCTAGATGTAAGTGGTTGGGTTGGGGAAACTTATTCATCCATAGAAAACTGATGAGGGAGGAGGAGGTGAGGGGAGAAGAGGAGAGGGAAATTGAGGGTCGGAGAAACGAAGAGAAGAAAGAGACGGAGAGGAGAAAGGAGAGGGTAGAAAGAGAATTGTGTCTGGTATTCAGGGATACATATATAGAATTTAGATATTTGGGTAAATGGATATATGTTGTACAGGGTTACCCATAATGGATGAGAACTCAGAGATGACTATTCAAAGGAATTGAGTCTTTTTTTCATAAATTCAAATTTTTTTATCACCATATCTTTGCATCCTGATGATGTAAACCTTTGACATTTTACACTTAGTTTATTTAATCCAACGTAAATCATTGTTATTAATTAATTATCTAATCAATGTCTACGATATTGGGTTACAAAGATTTAGAGTATCAAAAATCAGAGTTTGTGGCAAATACTCAATTTCCTTCTTTCGCGTCTCACATTTAGATTCATGCATTATTCCTTAGCTTACAGTTGTACAAAACTTAGTTTGTTCTTTTTATCTCAATTAGTTTCTGTTTACGCGAGCCAGTTTTAAAAAACCAAAACAAACCTTTAGTTCAGTGATTTGAAGGTCTTCATTAAAGTCTCATTATATGTGGATATCCCTGTATGCTTGTGTATTTATAGATATTAGATATTATAGATATATTCTTGTCTGCATAATTTCTTCTTCAACACGAAGGTCATGGTTCAAGAATCCTGCAACAAAGTTTACCTTTGGTCAAATACAGGGTTACCTACAAAGAATGAGACTGTAAAGACGACCTGCAACTCTTAAAATATGACAATCCGTAGGTTAAATAAAGTCTTCTGCCTTGACCGGCAATTTATAGTATTTGAACTGAGAATGTAGTATTGTGGAGAAATTTTTTAGGATTCATTTGAGACATATGAAACGTTTTCATGATGTAAAATTAATTTTAAAATGTTAAAAATTATTAGACGACGACGAAAAATGTACAAAAAATTCTACAATAAACTAATTAGATGTTTATGAACATATTTCTCAACAGAAATTTGTTCAATAAATCAATGTTAGAATCAATTATCTTTAAATTGAATTTCTTATTCTTAACGAATTTATTCGCAGATTTCTACAAATTCTTCAAATGTCGTCTTTTCAACAAAAATTCCAGAAAATCTACAGAAATGTTTGTGAACAATGAGAGATTACAGAACCTTTTAACTGAATAAGATTACTTATTTTCGATGATAAGAGTTAATTTTTATTTTCTCAACCTGTTCCTAAACAACTAATTAGTTTACTGTAGAATTTTTGTTACATTTTTTGTCGTCGTTATTGAAACTTTAATTCATCCTTTTATTCTTACTTTCAATCTTTAATTCATCCTTTTATTCTTACTTTCCTTCTTTAATTCATCCTTTTATTCTTACTTTCCTACTTTAATTCATCCTTTTATTCTTACTTTCAATCCTTAATTCATCCTTTTATTTATTTATTTAATTTTTTTTTTCATGTAAAAGCCCATAAATTGTTCAACTAAATGCGTATTTCCGATGTTGAGGTTTACGTTTGTGCATTCGTTTACACTAAATCCAAAAAATTTTCATTTTTGGTTGTTAATAATCTATTTCTATTTGTTTTCAATCCAATTTTAATGAGATTTTTTTAAAACGAAAAGTTTAAAAATGCACTTTGAAATTTGAATTATTTTGGTTCTTCAATCTTTGCCGAAATTTAAATTTTAATTGATTTTTTCTTCACTCTTTCTTTGCGAGCTATTCTATAGAAGAGATTTTCCTATATGCCTTATATATTTATACATTATATAAACATATAGAAGAATAATCTATTTCCTGAAATGAATTCTGGATTGGTTCCAATATAGTTGATATGAATATACACAATAAACATCTATTCTTTAGATAATTACATTCCTTATCCTCTATATTCATGCATTCTGTCCTTTGGAAGATGGAAGGTTCAACAACGAGAACTCACGTCGTACACTCAACTGAGAAGGTCAAATTGCTGGTACGACTTTGTTTTGATTTTACATAGAAATTCATCCGGTGTCACGTTAAAAATTAACAAAATTTTTGTTCTTAAGAATAAGATTGAAAGTGTTTAAGATTTCAATCTTACGTCCAGTTTACATTAGTCCGACGTGGACCAATGGATTTAATGTTTTTTTAATCCTAGAATATTTTGAGTTTAGACTGTCAGAGATGTAATGTTTTGATGATTTATTGTTGGTGAAAAAGTAGTTTTTATCTGCAATCTTGCAGATTCAGTGCTTCATGTATTTTAAATCCATAATTTAACATTAAACCATTTTTAAATATTAATATATACTATATAGTATAAACTTTGCTTCACCATTATTGGTAAATATTAATATATATTATGAACTTTGTTTCATCATTAATATTAAATATTAATATATTATGAACTTTGCCTCACAATTATTGTTAAATATTAATACTTATTATGAACTTTTCTTCAGTATTATTATTATTTAATATTTATATAAATAATGAACTTTGCTTCTTCATTATTGTTAAATCTTAATATTTATTATGAACTGTTCTTTAACATTATTAGTGGTGAATAAAACGTTTCTTTATTGTAAAATGTAAAAATATGTAAATTTCGACTTATGCCCATCATATTTATGTTTGCATTAATCTAGAAAATTTTTCAATTCCTTACAAAATACTTTTTGTCACGTACACTGTAATCGGTGGAGAAAATTATTTTTAATTTCCATTTTGCTTTTTTATATTTTATAAATTAATTATTATTATTATTCATTGTATTTTTTCCGTTTTACTTTTATTTTGCCAGCAAGCTCTCACGGTTAAAACTAAAGCTAAAAACAAGCACGTTATACTAACTTGTACATGTCTAGGGATACAAGCACGGTATATAGTACTAACTTGTACATGTCTAGGGATACAAGCACGGTATATAGTACTAACTTGTACATGTCTAGGGATACAAGCACGGTATATAGTACTAACTTGTACATGTCTAGGGCTAAAAAAATAAACACGTTATAGTGCTAACTTGTACATGTCTTGGGGGATAAAAACTAGCACGTTATAGTAGGAACTTGTACATGTCTAAGGGTACAAAAACAAGCACGTTATAGTAGGAACTTGATCATGTCTTGGGCTACAATAAACAAGCACGTTATAGTGCTAACTTCTACATGTCTAGGGCTACAAAAACAAGCATGTTTTAGTACTAACTTTTACATGTCTAGGGGTACAAAAACAATCACGTTAAAGTACTAATTTGTACATGTTTATGGGGTACAAAAACAAGCACGTTATCTAACTTGTAAATGTCTAGGGGTATCAGATGTATACACAGACAATCACAAGAGTATTAGACAGATGTATACACAGCTACAATCAAGAATATCAGACAGATGTACACACAGCTACAATCAGGAGTATCAGACAGATGTACACACAGCTACTATCAAGAATATCAGACAGATGTTTACACAGCTACAATCAGGAGTATCAGACAGATGTATACACAGACAATCAAGAGTATCAGACAGATGTACACACAGACAATCAAGAGTATCAGACAGATGTATACACAGACAATCACAAGAGTATTAGACAGATGTATACACAATCAAGAGTATCAGACAGATGTACACACAGACAATCAAGAGTATCAGACAGATGTATACACAGACAATCACAAGAGTATTAGACAGATGTATACACAGCTACAATCAAGAATATCAGACAGATGTACACACAGCTACAATCAGAAGTATCAGACAGATGTTTACTCAGCTACAATCAGGAGTATCAGACAGATGTAAACACAGACAATTAGGAGTATCAGACAGATGTATACACAGACAATCAGGAGTATCAGACATATGTATACACAGACAATCAAGAATATCAGACAGAATTACACACAGACAATCAGGAGTATCAGACAGATGTATACATAGACAATGAAGAGTATCAGACAGATGTACACACAGACAATTAACAGTATCAGACAGATGTACACACAGACAATCACAAGAGTATCAGACAGATGTATACACAGCTACAATCAGGAGTATCAGACAGATGTAAACACAGACAATTAGGAGTATCAGACAGATGTATACACAACTACAATCAAGAATATCAGACAGATGTACACACAGACAATCAAGAATATCAGACAGATGTATAACACAGACAATCAAGAGTATCAGACAGATGTATACACAGACAATCAAGAGTATCAGACAGATGTAAACACAGACATTTGACAGATTTATAGTTATAAAAAAAAAATCCGACGATATTGCATTGACCAAAAATCCCCTTTTCCCCTCCCTTCCATAAAGTGAACATGTGAGATGGGTTTACGCAAAGTTGGTGATGATAAATTGATATTCTGAGAATGTGTTAAAATTCCTGTACTGTAGGGTAAACTTTACTATCTATCTATCTTGTACAGGGTGTACCTGGAAATCCCACTAATGTTTCCAATTTTAGACTTATGTAAATAGAATGGTGTACATAAAGAACTTTAGTGTTTATTAAAAAATCCGAAAATTTTATATTGAGCATTAATTCTTGGGCATCCTGTACTTGGACATTTACTGGGATACACTCTATATTTATCTTTCTGACACTTAAAACTCAATTTAATATAATTAATGTAGATGAAGAGCAGAAACCGAACCTTAACCTGGACACTTAGACTGAGATTTGGCCACTGAGACAGCAAACCCTTTATCTATTATTATGAGTTGGGATTTTTGAGAGAAAGGTCGTCCTTGCTAAGACCAGGTTCTGATATCAGGGTTTGGTTCTGCAAAACTGCGAAATGCAAAATCATTTCCTGAAATTTCGAATAAAATCTTTAAAGAAAATAAGGAGTTTATTAGTAACTATAAAGGTCTAAAATTCAGTGCCTACATACCTCTAGAGGTTTTATTTAATTTTACGATTACATTCGGTTTGTTTAATTGTTAAAATGTTTTACGGTTGGTTCTTAAATCAGGCTTAATATCACGGAAATGCCGGGTTTAACTTGTTTTATCAAAACTCTGGTAACTACAATATAATGAAAAAAAAACCTGGAACTATAGGCTAAACATGAAAGTGAAAACCCTCGAAATAAACATGGAAAGAGAAAAATTTATCTAAACTTAGGGAAGAAACCCTTAACACGACATTATGAGATCACCCCAACCACCTAAACTTGGACCTAACCCCGAACACTAAGAGAGCAAACCCTACACCGAAATTAAACATTAAATGGGAAAAACCTTAACTTAAACCTGAATACAGAATAGAAATCCTGATCCTAAATCTTCCAGAACACTGGACCTGGATATTGAATGAAATCCTTAACCTGGAGAAATTTCAGAACCAATTCCTAATGGCACTGAGAAGGCTTGGTTACAAAGCCAACCTAACCATAGTATAGAACTGATCATGAACCCAGTTATTTATCATAAAATTTTGTGGAAAAATGTTTGTAATTTTTACTTCAGAAATTCAATTATTCTTTTTATATCACACTTTTGTAAGATTTGTATGACAGACAAATCCAAAATGTTGCAGATTTCCGGTTTATATCCGGTTTAGTTTCTTTTTATTTCATTTTTATTCAAACCATTTGCGTTCACTCCGTTTTTCAATGTAGGGAGATACGTAACTTAGATTTATTTCTCTAACAGTTTTCCTTTGTTTACTGTTACAACCCCTTTTACTTTTAGCCCCCTTCCTTCCCCCTTCCCTCCCCCCTTACACTAGCTTTTAAAGATGAGATGATTGAGAAGAGAAGATAATCTTAAAATTGTGTTTTATTGAAACACTAAGCCTCAACCTTGGCGAATCTCGAAATTTTCAAATTATTTACAATTTTTTTTTTCATTCAATTATTTAGCTGTAGAGTGTAGGGGATATTTAAAACAATTGCAAAAAGTGCATCATAAGAATGTAACAAATATATTTGACAATATTTACGTTATACGCATGTTTCCATGCCTATTTTTAGGCCTTTATTAATATTCAAGTTTTAACCCTGGCTCATAGCTTTATTTATACTTTAGATAATTTTCCACCAACCATCAGCTTTCTTAAATGTCCTGCGATAAGATTTAAACTATCAAAATTAAAAATATTCAGCAAGAAATTTGTTTCTAGTTCTTAAAATTCCTTTAAATAATTAACAGGCTATAGATATAAAACTTCTTAAGCTTGTACTAAAGCTAAAGAACTAATTTTACTTAAAAATACATGTTTCCATATACCTATTTTGAGGCCTTTTTTAATATTCAAGTTTTAAGCCTGGCTTATAGCTTTATTCACACTTTAAATTATTTTGCAGCAACCATTTTATGGCCTGGCATAAGATTTGAAAAACAAAAATTCAAAAAATATTTCTGTTTCTTAAAAATTTAAATATCTTAATTT
>NW_019396397.1:242869-257315 GCF_000591075.1 Eurytemora carolleeae
CTCTTCGTACATATTGAAACCAGTTCTCTCTGGAGTCTGGACTGTTTTTGTAAACAAAAAGAGAGTCATAGTTTATCAGTACCATTTTTTCTTAAAGCGATGTTTTTGTTAAACTACTTATCTTATCTCAGTGTCCGAGGAAGGGGGTATATTGAAGTATTTACTTCTGCTCAGAAATGTCTGTGAAAATATTTATTCGAAGGGTAAGTGATTTAAAAATAAATATATTTATTGTCATATATTTTATATTTTCACGCTCGTCATCTCAATCTTTAAGTTTTCTTTGCTATATTTCTTTTTTCTTCCGTTTATCTGTAAAATTTTCTTTTATTTTTGGGCTTGTTTCTTAAATTTCCTAATTTAAACAAACGGCTAATATTAAAACCACTAATTTCTTCACTTTTTTCAACTTCATAGTTAGAAGTTGTGATCCAATTTTGCAAGATAAATGTGTTTGGGGATGCATAGGTAGGAGAACGGTCAGACGGCTGGTCGGTGTTTCAAAAAATCTTAAATAGTTGAAAACTTTTTTTTGGTTTCAGAGTTGACCTTTTTTGTTTAAATACGTTTTTTTTCAGCGCTTCGAGTTTTGAACGATCTCAGCACATGGAAAAACACAATCAATGTGGATCTATGTGGAAAAAGCTTGATGATGAGAAGATGAAGTAAATTGGTCAGTAAACGGTTCTCGAGGCTCGTGGGAACACTGGTGGATCAACCTCTTGCAACTATGCTTATCAATACTCTTCTTCTATTCAAGATGTTCCACCAGCCTGTAGTCAGGGGGGGGGGCTAGATTGATTGTGCGAACAAGTTAAAGGTTTCCTAATTCGACATTATCAAGGCCGATATGGATAGAGGTTCAGGTTCGTCAGTGTCTAGCACCTTTGTTCGACTTCAACCCTGATTCCTTCCACCTCTGAGTCATACCCAGAATGGTTTACTCTAAGGTGGAAGGAATCAGGGTTGAAGTCGATATATGGCGGTTAAGTGAAGGTTAAAAATCGGGTTCAAATCTGTCCTGTAAACGTGCTGGCGTACCATAGCTACCTCTACAATCTACCTCTGCTGGAGCAAGGATTATGAGCAAGAAGCTGTAAGGTGCTTCAGTTTCGCTCTGTCGTCTTGATCTAAGCGATCCTGAGCAGTTTAACCTTAAGATTGATCTCGCTTCCAACTACCCTCTTCAATGTTTCCTGTAAAAGAATACTCCTGTTTGGACGAGGTGAAGTGGGAGTTCTGTTCTCTTAATGCAGGAAAAGTCGCCTTCAGAAAACAGAACTCCCACTTCAACTCCCTTCCCTTCTCGATGCTTCCTCTTCTGTAAAATCCTATCTAGATGAGAAGCTGGGGTTAGTTGGAAGTTCCTGTCTCTGGTATGGTTGTTAACTTTTTGACCTGGAGAACCCTACAGAGGGAAACCCAACTCACCAGTCCTCCAGGTAACTGGGGGTTTTGGGATTACTGTTCCAACGACATCGAGGATTCTTTAGAGGAGAACATCCTGGGAGAAATAATGAATGTCTACGAGTTTTTCTTCTCTATGATCAAAACCTCGCTTCAACATTTCCACCTTCAAGCAGAAATGTTGCCTGGCGGAGGGTCCCTGAACCATTCAGTTTAAAACATGCATTGAAGTGAAGTTGGGTTACCATTAACTTCAGTATTAGTTTGAGATCCAAATCTGAGTTCTAGTATAATTTATTAACTGAATCTCTTGCTAATCTAACACAAGTTTCAGTTCTGAAACTGTTGAATGTCGAAGACTCAATTCCGAAAAACGTTTGTTCTGAATTTAGACTTGTATGTTTAGATATGTGTATTTTTTACTGTGATATTGTAAAGTTTGGAAAGGTCAATTCACTGTAATAATGTTGATAAAGCCTTTTCTTAAAATTAAAATAATTTAGTGCTGTTAAATAATTTGGTTAAATAAAATGAATTAAGTGTTTTATTTTCTCAGTATCTGAAGACTCCATGGAAAGGCCTAAAACAAATGAATTTTTATTGATTCATTTTAAAGTATTGAACCCTTTCTTGCCCAAAAACAAGCATCTATATATAAATTTAGCCGGTCTGTTTGTATCCAATAAATGGCTGAACCGATCGGGCCCAAATTTTTGTGTGGGACATCACGTTAAAGGGAGTGTTCGCGAAAAATGAAAGGGGGTATAAGCTTAGTGCGATAAAAAAGCGCTTTTGATCGCTACTAATCTTACTTCTATCTGTTTCGTCTATAAGGAGAAAATTGTTAAAGACGTCTCATACCGAATAACATAGCGGCCATACAAATTGAATAAATTGCAACATACGACTTATACTGTAAAAAATCAATTTAATTTTAAACAAATCATTCAGATATTACAACCTATTTAGACAACAGAAAGTTTGAAGGTTTATTTCTGTTTTTGTGATTAATGAAGCTTTTAAAAAGATTTTCAACGGAAAACACGTATTGATCCAATTTTTAAAGAATTATTGGGTCTCACTGTTATAGAATTACAAAGAACTCAGAAGTTTACCCATCATTTTCCATAATGTACCATATGACTGAATCCATTGCTGTAAGCTCTGCAAGTTATAAACTGAAACTTTACATTTGTATATACACGTATATATATACTTTGTCTACATGTTTATACTTTGTTTGTTTGTATTCAATAAACGTAATTAGGACTGAACCGATCAAGCCCACAATTTTTTAGGCTACTCACATGACCCCAGAGAGTTCAAAGCTGAAATTGTTGATAGGAAAGAGGGGGCGAAGCGCCATAAAAGCCTTTTATTGTAAAAAGTTGGAAATACTGGTAAATAATATTTTCTCCGAGCAAGTATATTTATGGTTGTTTCCAGAAGGATTATCATAATTGTTTTAATTTTAAAAGCTTCTTTAAAAAGACAGAACCATTTAATTCTGAACTTGAAGTAATTAATCAAAAAAATTGTTCTTTCTGACATCTTTGAAATTTACGAGGTTCTGAACTTGTCACAAAGGGGACAGTAATGTATTTTCAGATCCCCCCCCCCCCCCCNTTGGGGGGAGGGGTTCATAATGAACGCCTCATGGTTTATATTAAACCCCGTGAAATTATTGCAAATATCTGTTCGTCTGAATACCTGATCGAGAAATCCATGAAACTAAACCTGAATATTCAAACCTCTGTAAACCCTTGAAGTCTTGGAATTTTCTGAATAAGAATTTAAATCTTTTTGTTTGATGATCTTCATTTTCTTTTATCTGAATTGTAAATCTGTAAATTTACTAAATCCCAAAAACTTTTCAACAATTCAGGAATCAACCTCCCCCCCCCTTTCTTCACAATCTCTGTTTGCGGAGAAGGTTCAAATAAACTCCGCAAAATTATTGTTTGGAAGAAAAATGGCGGGAAATTATAAACCTGTCAAATATATCTGGAACTCCTGGAACTCGAGATTGCAGATTTTAAAATAAAATGGCCTCTCCAACAGCGGCACAATCTTCAATAACATGCTACCATTTATTAAGAAATGTATACAATTTTTTATTGTAACAAAAGATAAAAATTTGACCAAGAAAAATAACTATAAATAAGGTCACAAAATACTCAATACATTCGAGGTTTTGTGATTAAATATGAAATATATACTTGATATTGAAAGATTTATTTTATCACAATACAAAACGAAATTTGTTGTAATGTTTACCTCGACGTGTTTGTTTATGTAAGATCACCTCTAATGTATAACTCCGACCTGAAAGTACAGTTGTATCCTGGTTGTATCTATGTTGGTTTTGAGTAGGTTGAGTATGACTATAGGAGTAGGGTCCGGATGAGTTTTGAGAGTAAATATCCTGAATATTGTCAAACCAACCAATCCAGCTCTCACTGATGGGGATAGATTAGGGGGATACATCAAGTTTAAATAACAGGGATGGAGGGGATGTTTATGGTATAAAGAGGGGAGAGGGAGGGGGGTCCATCCCCCCTCTCATCAAACCAATAATTAATTTAGCATCACTTTATTTAATTACTAACAGATTCTGTGTTAAACATATGTTGTCATAAGTCAAAACGTAAAAGAAGACCCTTAGAACAATACTAGAGCACTAAGAAGTAACCTAAGCTTACAATTAAAATAAAATGAAGAACCTTAGATGATGAATACTGCTAGAGTAGATCTAATTTAGATCCCAATTAAAATGACGATAAATGATAAATGATGATAAAAATGACTAGAGTAGATATAATTTTATTGAAGAATTGTTGAGGATAAGTAGAGACAACTTGAATAAAACCACGATGCAATTCATGCAATAGATTACTTTTCATCACTTGTTTTGTTAAACTTATATATCAAACGCAAAGCATTAACTAAACTAAATTTTAATAAGCCCAAGTTGGACAGTTTACAAGCTAAAATCAGGGAATAGGAATAAAGGGAAAGGAAATGGCGCTGGTCTGGAATGAGAAAGCCAGTCGCACTACTTTGCAGACGAGTTCGGTATTCCTTACACACACTCTTCTGGTAGAGACACACAACATGACTACAGTCAAGGAATTTGCAGAACAATGTCGTCAATTATAATTAAACTTAAATAACGAGTATTATTGTAAATTTGTAAACTTTAATCAAATTATATTCTTTGCATGAAAATTTGGCTTTATACTGTTGACTTAAATATATAAATAAAATATTACATGTATATCAAACTTATTTTTAATTAAACAATTAACAAAAGACAAATGTACTCTCCTAGATTGTACAAATACCGAGATTCGTATGTACTGTGTATACCTACAGTACACGCCTTCGGTTCAGTATTCCTTACAAACACTCTCTTGGTTCAGACAAACACACATGACGTTTCCGCCCCCTGGCTTAAATACAAAACATAAGTTGAGAGTGGACAAACTGTTTATCTCTGCAGTTTTCAGGAATAAAAACAGTCTAAAGCTAAAGAATTAGTAGAAAAACTAAGACAGATTATCCGAGTAAGAAATAAAGTCGTTTTCATGGATACACATTTATTTTTGTAAACGAGCAAACCAGTAAATTCAAGTTATGTTGTTCAAGGTTAAATGATGAAACATGAGAACAATTTCGCTATAGGATATGTAATACATGGACACTATATTGAATAGTACACTTCAATAAAAAGGTGGATCTGTTTCAACCGGCGCGGTCATGATGTATTTATACCCATCTGGATTCTGGAATCAATCGAAAATTTGAAAACTATTGACTTTCCAGATGTTTCATGGCAAAGCACTGGCTTATTTATAACTTAATTTTTACAAAAATTTTGTTTATTATTGTTTGCTCTAGTTTTTGGATTTTTGAATTTTGATAAGCCAGTTGTGAGCCATTATAAGCTGGGAGCTGCCGACCATAGCAGTGTCGATCAGGATGCACTGTTCGAGCCGATCCAAACTTGGGGACTGAGTCCTGTTGGCTATATACTTTTAGTTATATTATTCATTCAAGAGAATAATGGATTTGACCTGGCCTTGCTGAGATCAGACAGAAACACTATAGTTTCAGTAGAAGTAAATATTTCCATGTAATGTTATAGCGCCGATATAAGGATTTATCTTTAATTGGATAATGAGCTAGATAGAAAGATAGATGTTACCGCCATGCAATTTCTATTGGTTCAGAATAGACAACAAACACATGGCTGAACCCTGATTGGATCAGGCGCTAATGGACTAGGGATACTAGAGTGGAAAGGATAATTTCGCAGTAAATGTATTGAATTTGTGCGTACACAGTTAAAATAATTTACTATTGAGCGTTCACTCATAACTGAGGGAGAAGTTAAAGCAAAATTTTATTTGGGTACATTGTTTAAATTGAAAACTTACTTAAAACAACAGAAAAGGTTTAGAGATGGCTAGGATAACAATCATACAAAAAATTTTACAACTTTTTAAAATTTTGAAATTTCACAAAAAATCGTGAAAATTTTCGAAATCGTATAGAACAAAATGCTCGCTAATAAATTTACCCAAATAATTCTACTAAAGTTACCAAGCTAGATAGAGGAGCGCGAAGCGCCCTTTATTCCTAAACATTCTAAACAACTACAACCAATAAATCCTTGATCCTATCTGTACTCTCTGTGATTGATCTAAATGCTGAACTGCGGCGGGATTTTAATGATTATAAGTTGAATGAAACTCCCGAGTTTCCTTTTCGGGGTCAATACATTTGTGTAGATTTCAATATAAGAATTAGAAAATGCTATTACGAATCATATGGAAAATTAAAAATGATTAAAAATTGATATCTTTGAAATTGTTAAAACCCATTCATGAAACTAGGGTTCCAACACCGGGTTTAAGGAAGATATTCTGTCCTAAATTTCGGGCTCTGGTGGTAAACTATTTAACTATTCAACTACAAACATCAAACAAAACTTTAACTTTGAACAGGAGAAATTTTAGTCAATAAGGAGCATCAAAGAGAGCAGTTAGCGGGGGGGGGGGGGCTTACATGCATGCATGAGATGAATGTTGAATAAAGGATAAAGTTTACATCGAAAATAAAATTTTGTATTTAACACAGTTTTGAAACCCTGTCTGAAGGTTAGAATGATGGGGAAAGGCGACCCACACCCATTTGTTCTTTGTTCAAAGAATGATGTCCTGATTTTTTTTTCTCAAAATATTTTACATCTACTTAGTAGCCAACTTTGTTACTTATGTATGATACAATCTCAAAATATTTGACATTTACTTAGTAGCAACGCACACACCTCTACTCGATGACCCCATTTTTTTATTTTGGGGCAAGAAACATCTATAGCACCCATTTTACCTCCGACCCACAAATGACGTCACAAAATGGTATTTGCGGAAAAAAGTCTTTTGTATTCAAATTTGGTTGCAAAGATAAAGGGATTAGAAAAACAGAGTTTGTGGCAAAGACTCAATTCCATTGTAACATAAGAAAAGAAAAAAGGAAAAAAAGTAAAAAGGAATAAAAGTAAAAAGGAACAGATAAGTTGAGAGGTATGGTATTGGGAAGGGATGAGCAAACATTACAGATTTATTATTTACACAAATCCAGCTGCAGTTCAGGGACGTAAACTGGAAGGGGGGGCGCAAGGGTGTTAAACCCCTCCCTACAATGAAAAACAATTGAAAATTCATGTATTGACTATTAATTTTTTTAAGTACCCAGCCACCCCTTAGATAATTTTCTGCTTAGGACCCTGACAGTACTCTGTAAATGTACACACATACATACAATAGATGCATTGTAGATACATAATTGGGAGGAGGGGTATATTCCTAGGAGTGGGAAATATTCTGGATCGAGGGGGGGGGGAAGTAATCTAGGGTTGGGTGGTTATATTGTGTTGGGGAGGGCTAGGTAGGACTTTATTATCGCGAATGTTCAGTAAATATTTTTGAATCTGAGGTTGNACATAGATTGGAGGGAAAGGTATAAGATTGACATGTGAACATAAAGCTGGTTAAGGATTAAGATTGAGAAAGAATAAGATTGTAAAACATTAATTAATGTCCAGGGCAGGGGCAGAGAATATAACGGACAACAAACATGTTGATAATTATAAAAATGTTGATAATTATAAAAATGTTGATAATTATAAAAATGTTGATAATTATAAAAATGTTGGTATATATAAAAATGTTGATAATTTTAAAAATGTTGATAATTATAAAAATGTTGATAGTTATAAAAATGTTGATAGTTATAAAAATGTTGATATTTATAATGTTTTTAATCTTCATGACAGAAACAATCTTGAGAACTGACGAGGGTCAACCCTGACCGAAATATATTTTTTAGTAAATGTGGAACTAACATCTACTTTTTTAATCTTCAGAGATTTAGTCGATCACCACCACCGAATTTTAAAACAATTTGATATGTGTGCAGAATTATTGTGTTAACCAAATTTGTGTGTGTGAGATTACATGTGCGCACGAGGTGAATATTTTAAAAAACATTTTAGTAATTAAAAAAAAGAATCTTTAGATACAGGTTTTCCCCAATTAACATTAGAAATCGTGGAAGATCATCTTCAAGTTGTCTCTCAATTGCCATATTTATTAAATAAAAACAATTGGTAGTCCAGACTGGACAGTACGAGTGAATGCATATACAGTACATGTTGTACCGGTTCGGATAATGCAACTTTAAGAGTGGTTTGGGTCATCCTGTACACTGTACCGTGTAGAATTTATGATGCATACCAATATGGCCGACCAGTAATATAAGATTTCACGTTAACTCAACACTAACAGTCTGTTCAGTACTCCTTTTAAGAAGAGTTTTAAAAGGTCGTCTTTTAATTTTTTAAATGTATTTTTTACTATACCAAATTTTTATATTATAAAAACATACGCTTGTATTGCCAGTATTTTTGCATACCAAAACATGTATTTGTTTGCATTATTCAGTCTAATTTTTTCCCTGTTTAATGTATACAATAACCTATTCTGAATACATGTATCATCAGACAAATATTTCTTATTTAAGTACCGTCTGCAAAGCAAGGCGGGCCGGGTCGATTCCATCTCCCTTATATTCCATACTTCTTGATATAATCCCTTTATAATGTAATGAGTGGAGTTTAAGCGCCGGAGATAAAATATCATGAAACCTTGGAACCATTACTCCAGGTTGTATTTACACCAGTGTTTAATTATGAAGATATTAGACTTCTAGATCTCATGAGGATAATAAAGAAGCTGTAATGCCTAAAATTATTAGATGCATAGAGAGAAAAATTCCTTTATCTTTGCAACCTGATGTTGTAGACCTTTGAGATTTTAATTTTAACTTTGAAATTGTTAAATCAAATAGTACAAGTTTGAAATATCAAAGGTTTACACAATCAGGTTGCAAAGAAAGAGGTTGAGGGAAATAAACTGCAAAAAGTCTTTAACATCTAATACAGTATGTGGAAGAAGTCATTCAAAACTATTCACCAACTGTCATGTTTCGTGGGACACCCTGCATAACAGTGTCACCAATTAAGGAGAATTAAATTTTTTGTAAATTTTTCTCTTTGTTAAAATAATTTTTTCCTCCTTTCCATATTTTTGGAGCACTGTGGATACAAAGGAAGGACGAGGAGGGGGATATTCCTAACATTAACTATATTTGTATTCATGTTGGTTGCAATTACACCTATTAACTTGTATCTACTGAACCCCATCACTCATTATATTAATATAATTATATATGAAAGACTAAATAACAATATTAATAATAGCCAGTCATTAATTAGAATATATATTGGAAACAAGAGAATGCTTGCAGAAACTATAGAAATAAATCTTTCTAGAAGCAAGTTTTTATACAATTTATACAAGTCTGTTCTTATTTTTATTAAAAATCCACATGATAAACAATATCGGTGGAAGGACACACTATTTGAAGACAAATTACTTATTTGGTAACAAAAGTTGGATGGCGACCAATATTATGCGATTTTTGTTGAATATAAGCGATTTGTTGTCGCTTAATCGTCAGCCATCCAATTTTTGCTGTCAAATAAGCAATTTTTTGATATTTTTACATGCACAGTAAGGAAGTGTCTAATTAGAAATAAAAGCATTTGATTACATCATCTACTAATTAAAAAAAGCAGAAATGTTTCTAAATGTGCTTTGTGTCTAAAATACGTCAGTATTTATCCATCTCACCTGAAGGATATCAAGTCTATTTTGTTAAAAAGTAAAGACATTAATTTGATAATCAGGTTAATCTAATACAGGGATACTGTCTAGAAATATATATAAATATATAGAATAAACAGGGTGTCCTATTATAATTTAGTGGCTTTTTTCTTTTAATAACTTACAATAATAAACACTCTCGGTCATTCTGTGATTTTCAAAATGTATTTGACTTGAATCTTCAAATTTGAGATACAATGGTCGGCATTTATACCAATAATATGAAGACGACTTTTCTATTTCAGTTTGGATTTCTCACAAGCTTTTTCAAATAAAAAGTCTACAAGGAAACTGTTAATTGACAGTTTCTCGTTGTTTCCAAGTTAAAGTGTACCCATGTTGTTGGAAAACTTGGTAGAAATCAAAAATTGAAATCGGAAGTTGTTTTCTTTGTATTAATATACACGACGACGACTGTATTAAGCCGCCAAAATTCCAGAAAAAAATCTGAGTTGAAGCATTTAACAAAATGTCGTCTTTAGACACAAGAATTATTGGGACATCCTGTAGCACATGGAGAGATTTATAAAGAATAAAGCTCTCCATGTGACAAATAGTATATATTACATTATAAATAAAAAAGCCGTTTGCTTTCTAGAATATTCTCTGTTCAAGCTAGGCATTTATTATAATAATCTCTACACTCTACCTAGTTCAGTATATTCTGTATAGTTTCTACAGAATATACTCTGCTCAAGCTAGGCATTTATTATAATAATGTTTATATCTACACTACACTCTACCTAGTTCAGTATATTCTATAGTTTCTACAGAATATACTCTGCTCAAGCTAGGCATTTATTATAATAATGTTTATATCTACACTACACTCTACCTAGTTCAGTATATTCTGTAGTTTCTACAGAATAGTAAAAAAATGTTTAGACACCGCTCAGGAATGGTCTAAATTATAACAGGGAGTAAACAAGCCCGGCATTCCTGCCTTCCACTAAAAATGTTCAATCTTTGATTAAAGTAAATGTTATTGTTTAAATGAAACTAATATTTTGAAACTAAATACGTCACAGTCAAATGTGTACACAACCTCTGTCCCCCTTCCTTAAGTCATAACTCATAAACCCCTTGACCGAGTTGCCTCAAATTTCGATTTGGGAACTAGGAAGAACCATGGGAATGTTCTAAACTAGATTTATAGATTCTGAGTTGAGTGGATCTACTTTTATGGAGAAAAATAGCTGAAATCGTAATTTAAGATCAAGCGCGGGTAAACGGCGGGAGTAACTATGTGTTCCATTGGCAACACGGGGTTCTCAAGTATTAAGGAAGGGGAAGGAAAGAGAAGAGAGGCTTACTGTCTATATCCATGGGATACTGGGATGGATGGATGGAGGGGAGGGAGTTGGATGGAGTTGGCTACTGTCTTTATCCATGGGATAACTGGGATGGATGGATGGAGGGGGAGGGAGGTAGATGGAGTTGGTTACTGTCTATATCCATGGGATACTGGGATGGATGGTTGGAGGGGGAGGGAGGGGGATGGAGTTGGTTACTGTCTNGGGGGGGGGGGGGGGGGGGAAGGGGAGGATGGTATTGGAGGGATACAATCCAATAATTATCATTAAATATTTATATAAACAGAGAGTAGGAGAGGAACACTATGTTTCCAATCATTAATATTACTAGTATATTGGTAGACAGGATACTATACATATACAGATACAGGATACTATATACATACCTTGCAGGATACTATATATAGATACAGGATACTATACATATACAGATACAGGATACTATACATATACAGATACAGGATACTATATACATACCTTGCAGGATACTCTATACAATTTCAGGATACTATTTACAGATTCAGAATGCTATACACAGATAGAGGATACTATACATATACAGATATATGATGCTATACACAGATAGAGGATACATACATATACAGATACATGATACTATATACAGATAGAGGATACATATATGTACAGATACATGATACTATATGCAGATAGAGGATACATACATTTACAGATACATGATGCTATACACAGATAGAGGATACATACATATAAAGATACATGATGCTATACACAGATAGAGGATACATACATATACAGATACATGATGCTATACACAGATAGAGGATACATACATATAAAGATACATGATGCTATACACAGATAGAGGATACATACATATACAGATACATGATGCTATACACAGATAGAGGAAACTATACCTATACAGATACATGATACTATATACAGATAGAGGATACATACATATACAGATACATGATGCTGTACACAGATAGAGGATACATACATATACAGATACATGATGCTATACACAGTTAGAGGATACATACATATACAGATACATGATGCTATACACAGATGGAGGATGCATACATATACAAATACAGGATGCTATACACAGATAGAGGATACATACATATACAGATACAGGATACTATACACAGATAGAGGATACATACATATACAGATACATGATACTATATACAGATAGAGGATACTATACATATACAGATACAGGATACTATACATAAACAGATGCAGGATACTATATACAGATACAGGATACTTTTTACAAATATACAGTAGATGTTGAATGCAGATATGTCGAAGATTTGATATTTATAAAATGATAAAAAGGGATTTCATTCATTATATTTATTTATGGATCCTGATCTATGAGCCTCCCCCCCTCACCCCCCTCCTTGTTTCTAACGGTACAAATGAAAACTCCTCTCCTCAACAAAAATGTTGTCAGCACTTGAAAAAAAGAAAATCTTTAAAAAATAAGGAGAGGGATGTCTCTATTGTAGAGAATACAATAGGTTTCCTGAGAAATATAAATAGAATCAGCAGTTTAAAAATATGACTTGCTTTCAGGGGACATATTAAAATAAACAAATGTTTTATTTATTACTAGATGAAGGACGCGGCGTTGCCCGTAGAAAAAAAATCAAATTTAAACAAAAATATCAAAGTTTCTGGACATCATTTTAAATTTTTTGAAAAAATTAGAGTCTTCAAAAAAATTGATTTATTTAGTCTATGTTACTCCTAGGGTACGGGTTCCCTCAAAAAATTTCAGCAAATTCGGTTTAGCCGTTTGGCAAGCTATACCTGACATATATATATATACTAATATATTAATATTTTCTGAAAAAAATGTTGTTTATTATTACAAAACTTATTTATTCATCTTTTTCCAAAGACCTGTTTTACTATTGTTCGAAGTAAAGAGCACTAAATGGATTTGAATTTAAGAAAAATTTTAATTTTGTTTCATCTTATTCAGATTTTGGTAATCCTAAGACTTCTATATGGATTAGCATAAAATTGATTTGAGGATTTAATATCTAAGGAATATTACTGAAAACATTTATTTTAGTTTTAGAAAATAATAATGTAACATTTTATATTTCTTTAGTTAAATTATAATGAAATGCTTAAAGAATTCTGTTTTTGGTATCGTCTTGGGGTTTTATTTGATGTTAAATATTCATTGTTTTGTTATTAAGTGTTAAAGATAACTATCGACTGTTTAAATGCGTTTTAGAGACTGATTGCCTTATTAAAGTTGTATTAGGAATTAGTCTTTTTTAAAAAGTATTTTAATTTTAAAAAGTGAAATCCGGCTCTTGGCGCCAAATTTGATTTTCATAATTCGTTGAGTTTAGCTAGCTCTGCATTTTCTTCTTCCGTCCGACTAGAATATTAAATACCCCAAAGCAAAGTAAGGGGGCTTACTGGAGACCAGAAAATACAGGGTGGATTGGATAGTCTCTAAAGAATATATCGTCCTCAGAACTTAAGAAACTAGAATCAAAATTAGAACCTGGATTCAGAACTGGAATCTAGAATCAGAACTAGAACCTGGAATCAGATCTCGAACATGAAACCTAGAATCAGAACTAGAACTTGAAATCCAAACTCGAACACGGAATTAAAGCTAGAACCCAGAATCAGAACTAGAATATGGCGTAAGAGCTAGCATCTGGAGTCAGAACTAGAACCAGGAATCATAACTAGAACTTGGAGTCAGAACTAAAACCCGGAGTCAGAACTAGAACCCAAAGTTACAACTAGAACTGAAATCAGAACTAGAACCAGGAGTAAGAACCAGAATCTCGAGTAGAACTAGATCCCGGAGTCAGAACTAAATCCTGGAGTCCGAACTAGATCCTGAAGTCCGAACTAGATCCAGGAGTGAGAACTAGATCCTGGAATCAGAACTAGTTTCTGGAATCAGAACTAGATCATGGTATCAGAACTTGATTCTGGAGTCAGAACTAGATCGTGGAGTCGGAACTAGTTTCTGGAATCAGAACTAGTTTCTGGAATCAGAACTAGATCAAGGTATCAGAACTTGATTCTGGAATAAGAAATAGATCGTGGAGTCGGAACTAGATTCTGGAATCAGAACTAGATTCTGGAATCAGATCTAGAACCAGGAGTGGGAACTAAAATCTGGAATCAAAACTAAAACCCGGAGTTAAAACTAAAATATTCATAATTTGAATCTGGAATTATATTTGAGAATTAGAGTAAGAACTAGAAGCTAGAACTAGAACCTGAAGCAAAATCTAAAATTCCTGAATCATATTTAGAAAAACCTGACAGAAATGTCGAGTTTTACGAATATCTGCAATCCTTAAGTAATCTCTTCTTATGCTGAAAAATAGGATAAAATTTCTTCTTTATTTGAAAAGTTTTACAGTTTAGCCGGGGCGGGGCCTGGGAGGG
>NW_019396397.1:258338-264407 GCF_000591075.1 Eurytemora carolleeae
AATAGTTCAGGTTTCCTGGATATACAAGGAGAGTATAGAATATAGAATAGTTCAAGTTTCCTGGATATACAAGGAGAATATAGAATATAGAATAGTTCAAGTTTCCTGGATATACAAGGAAAGTATAGAATATAAAATAGTTCAGGTTTCCTGGATATACAAGAAGAGTATAGAATATAGAATAGTTCAAGTTTCCTGGATATACAAGGAGAATTTAGAATATAGAATAGTTCAGGTTTCCTGGATATACAGGGTAAATAGAGAAAAGTTCAGGTTTCCTGGAATTACATGGATATCAGCGACTGCATCAAGTGTAAGTGTGTGCCCGCCGCGCTGAGGGAAAAGTTCCATTAATTCTTAGAAAATCTCCAAGTTTTCTAATATTTTCATCAATCTGTCGTCTTCAATACTCAATCCATCAGGCATGTCAAATCAAAAACTTAAATAGTTTGATGATGAGAATAAGAAAAGTAGAGCGAAGAAGAACAAGAAAAGAAAATTTTTGACACAAGAAACACTTGAACTTATATAACGTCTAAGGTCTAGCTAAACTATATGTATTATGTAAGTATGTATACTTTGTTTGTCTGTTGGTTTGTTTGTTTGTATCCAATAAACGTCAAAAACCGATCTGGCCCAAATATTTTGCGGCTCCTCTTATGACCCCAGGAAGGTTTATGGCCGGATGGTAAGAATATAATAAAATTTACCGTAAAAAACTCGATTTTTCAAATCCATGAAAAAATCGATAAATCCGCAAACTTTTTGTTATTGTTTGATAATTTTAAAAGAAAGAAAAATAATAAGTTAAAATCGAAGATGGGCGCGAAAAGCTCTAGTTTAGTATAAATACATTGTTAAATTATTTTGATATTTCGTAATGTGTTTAATATACACGAAGATCAGAATAAACGACCTTTTTATGATGATAAAAGAAATTATTTTAAATAAAATTATTTTTATAAAAGCATAAAAATAATTGAGACAAAAATAGGTAGAACAAGGAACGAGTTCAATATTCAAAATAAAAATCCAAGAGGGTGTCTTTAGTTTTAGATTCAGAATAGTTCTTTGGCATTCTTTATCTGAAAAACATTAGGATTTCTTTCTAATATTGAGAACCTTGGTTTCTAGAATATAACTTGCGGATTTCTACAGCAACGAAGAATGTTTTCTCTGATCTCTTGTATCCGGGCAAACTGAGTCCAGGGGCTGGTAATAATTCTCCGTTCTCTCCTATGAATCTGAAACTAAGAAATTCCCTTTAAATTTAGATCTGAAAAGTTTTTCATTCAAAAATTTAGATTGTATAATAGAATATCTGACGAATCTGTGAGATTATTCAATATTTATTAAAAAGTATTGACTTATTCTGAGAACCATGCAGAATTATATTCAAAAGTTTAGTTTAAGGAAACCTAGATAAAACTAAAAATAATTAAACATCCCTACTCCGTAGTTCAAATTCATTTTTTGAACAATTTAACATTTATTCCATAAATATCTTCTTTCTGATTACAAAGGTAATATTGTCAATATTCTTTTGATATTAGTGAACACAGCAGAGGTTATCTCCTTGAGCCGCCCCTCACGATAAACTAGAGCACAGCAGAGGTTATCTCCTTGAGCCGCCCCTCACGGTAAACTAGAGCACAGCAGAGGTTATCTCCTTGAGCCGCCCCTCACGGTAAACTAGAATACAGCAGAGGTTATTTTCTTGAGCCACCCTCACGGTAAACTAGAATACAGCAGAGGTTATCTCCTTGAGCCGCCCCTCACGGTAAACTATATGTCCTGGTTAAAGTCCAGTGAGTCTAAACTTTAGAACCCATTTTCACCCAATTAATGTAGATTTCTCGTATTTGCTATTCTATTGCTAGAAAACCGAAGTTGGGATGTAATAAAGAAGAATTAAAACACGTCTGCTGCCCATACCAATCCTCGTACCCGGAGAAAAGGGCTGCAGAGTATTTCATCAATCCAACCTTGATCGGAAAACATCCTTGATTCGTTACACAAAGAGAAAAGGATGTACAATTTTAAGAATTCAGGATTCATCATGCCACTATTCAAGCTTTTTTTTCATTGTTGTGTTCTCGAATCTTGATAAAAATGTCTAGTATTGTCGTATCATATTTATAGAATTAAGAAAAAAAAACATTTAAAGGATGATAATTTGAATTCTGACAAAAGATGACTAACTATTTGTTCGGAGGGTTATTATTCTTGTATCATGCAGTTTGTCTCTTTGGAGATAGTCAGAAGCAAGGATCCGTGGATAAGAAAATCCATAGAAAAATATTTTATCCATAAATTTTATCCTAATCTTAATACGCTTAACTAGCAATCCTCTTTCTTCTATTTTTGTAGTGCAGTTGCAAAAAAATTGGTTTAATTCGTTTTTGTTTTGTTTTATTGTTCTTCGTTTTTGTTTTCAATCAAACCATCTTAATATCTGGTTTTCTTATACTTTTAACAATATTGAACAATGCATTTTATTATATATATGTGTAAGGAGTGTAAGTGTATGAAGCTTTATGAAAAGATGTGTTTATGATAAAACCAGATAATCTTTTATTAAAGTAGAATTTATTCAATATTGTAAATATTTACACTTGAAAATAATAATTTATTACTAAACTATCCTAACAATACTTAGTTATTCACACATCAAACTAATCTAAACTATCCCAACATGATACTAAACTATCATAACATGATACTGAACTATCATAACATGATACTAAACAATCATAACATGATACTAAACTATCATAACATGATACTAAACTATCATAATATGATACTAAACTATCCCAACATGATACTAAACTATCCCAATATAATACTAAACTATCGTAATATGATAATAAACTATCATACCATGATACTAAACTATCATAATATGATACTAAAATATCTAAATATAATACTAAATTATCATAAAATTATACTTAACTATCATAACATAACACTGAACTATTCCAACATGATACTTAACTATCCCAACATGATATTAAACTATCCAAAAAAAATACTAAACTATCCCAAGATTATACTAAACTATTCCAACATGATACTAAACAATCCCAACATGACGCTAAACTATCCCAACATGATACNGATATATGGTACACCCAGGACGAATAGGACTGGTAGGATAGATGGTACACCCAGGGCGAATAGGACTGGTAGGATAGATGGTACACCCAGGACGAATAGGACTGGAGGGATAGACGACACACACAGGACGAATAGGAATGGAGGGATTTATGGTACACCCAGGACGAAAAGAACAGAAAAAGGCAGATGGAACACCTAGAACGAATAGGACCGGAGGTGGTATGTAGAGATGCATGTTGGGTGAAGGTACCAAATGTAAACAAATAATAAATGGAAACAAGATCAGAATAAGTCAATTAAGTTGAGCATACATTACACGTGAGAATGGAAAATGCAATGTATCGATTGCTTACATACAACGAAATTAGATTCTCTTCTTTCTCCGGTATTAAGTAAACACACGTCAATGATACTTTATACTCAAAAGATTGAGTATTGATCCTGAAAACGGTTACTGAACCCTACTTTGCTAGTGTTAATGTCATTATTGTTTTCAGAAGCTAAAACTTTACGCGTATAAGTCAATTTTCTGACTATACATCAGAATGAAGTATGTATTAAAAATATCTTAATCTCCTTGTTTTTCAGAAAAGCAAATCCCATATTTTTGTAGATTTAAAATGTTGGCAGAAGGATAAATAGAATTAGAATTTGGCATTTTTCTTATTTTCTGTAAAACAATATTTTAGGCAAGGAGGAGAAAAGAACGTCTAAGGTTTTAGATTGATGTAAGCTAGTTTATGATAAACAGTTGAAGTGCTTGTTCTTAACATTTACAAGTGTTTGATCATATTCTCACTTAATAATACATATACAATCCCAATACTAAACTACCCCAGCCAGAAACTATTATAAAACCAGTGTAAGGAGTTGGGACGGATAATCTCCTGTCTGTCTCCGGAATACCAGGATACCAGGATACTAGGATATATTACGTCCTGTCCTGCAAAGGATCAATATTGAAGTTTAAGGGATCTTCTTTCTATCTTGGAAATAGTTTCTTTATTTCCAGACACAAGACACCTTTTCTCTTCTCTTCAAATCTAAAGCTTTCTTTTTTTCTTTTCTAATTTTGTTGGTAATTCCATTGTATAATCTGTATAGATAAAAGAGATCAGTGAAATGATAAACTCATACAGGTTGGTTGTGTATGACGTTAATATTTTTATTATTTCTAAATATTGAGTTTACTAGACTTAAATTTATGTTCTGGTGTGTTTACATTGGTTTCCATCCCTGGAGAGAACTATATATTGACAACACCATACATCCAGAACCATACAACACCCCCCCCCCCATAACCCTTCTACCTCTTGTATGTTCCTCCCCTTCCATAACCAACCCCCCTGCAGATATTTAACCCTCTATCCTTTCCTTCAATATCCAAAAAGCCGGTGGTTTATTGAACATCAATTCTAAGTGACTGGACTCCTGAGATAACGAACCAAACCTAGAAATGGGAAACAAAATCGTCAAAAAGAAAAAAGAAGAAGAAGAAAAAACGCAGGAAAAAAAACAATAAAATAAATAAATAAAATAAATTCGAGGCATTTCAGAAATTACTCAATTAAACATTCGACACCTTGATTGATAAAATGATATTCATCAAATCTGAGAAAGGGGTTTCCACTTAACCGGGGCATTGAAAGGGGATGATTTTATGGAAGTGGCGAAAGAATGGAAAGGACTGATAGGATAGATGGTACACCTAGGACGAATAGGACTGATAGAATAGATGATACACCCAGGACGAATAGGACTGATAGGATAGATGGTCCACCTAGGACGGATAGGACTGATAGGATAGATGGTACACCCAGGACGAATAGGACTGATAGGATAGATGGTTTACCAAGGACGGATAGGACTGATAGAATAGATGGTACACCTAGGACGGATAGGACTGATAGGATAGATGGTACACCCAGGACGGATAGGACTGATAGGATAGATGGTACACCCAGGACGAATAGGACTGATAGGATAGATGGTACACCCAGGACGGATAGGACTGACAGGATAGATGGTACACCCAGGACGAATAGGACTGATATAATAGATGGTACACCCAGGACAAATAGGACTGATAGGATAGATGGTACACCCAGGACGAATAGGACTGATAGAATAGATGATTTACCTAGGATGGATAGAACTGATAGAATAGATGATACACCCAGGACGAATAGGACTGATAGGATAGATGATTTACCTAGGACGGATAGGACTGATAGAATAGATGGTACGCACAGGAGGAAAAGGACTGATAGGATAGATGGTACACCTAGGACGGATAGGAATGATAGGATATCCGGCACACACAGGACGAATAGGACTGGAGGGATATATGGTACACCCAGGACGAATAGGACTGGAGGGATATATGGTACACCCAGGACGAATAGGACTGGAGGGATATATGGTACACCCAGGACAAAAAGGACAGAAAAGGCAGATGGAACACCTAGGACGAATAGGACTGATAGGATAGATGGTACACCTAGGACGAATAGGACTGGTAGGATAGATGGTACACCCAGGGCGAATAGGACGGATAGGATAGATGGTACACCCAGGGCGAATAGGAATAATAGGATAGATGGCACACCCCGGACGAATAGGACTGATAGGATAGATGTTACACCCAGGACGAATAGGACTGGGAGGATAGATGGTACACCCAGGGCGAATAGGACGGATAGGATAGATGGTACACCCAGGGCGAATAGGACTGGTAGGATAGATGGTACACCCAGGGCGAATAGGACTGATAGGATAGATGGTATACCCAGGGCGAATAGGACTGATAGGATAGATGGTACACCTAGGACGGATAGAACTGGTATGATATATGGTACACCCAGGACGAATAGGACTGGTAGGATAGATGGTACACCCAGGACGAATAGAACTGGAGGGATAGACGACACACACAGGACGGAAAGT
>NW_019396397.1:264445-330629 GCF_000591075.1 Eurytemora carolleeae
CACCCCTTCTATCCTCCCCTCTACCCTCCCCTCCACGCCATCCCCACCATAGCCCAAGGTAGCATGAAGAGATCACTTTATTATCCCAATTGTCCCTTGAGACCAAATCCTTCAAAATCAATCAAGCAGAGTTTATTTTCAAGAATAATTACAAGGTTTCTATTCTACCCCCGTACTCCTGGTAGACTATCCATCTATTTTCCTTTAATAAATACGAGAAATATATTCATAAATCCCTAGATCCATCCTTCCCTTGGGACATATATAGACTCTCTTATACACTGTATACACAGTTTAGGTTCAGGTGCAAACAGACATACAGACATATATATATACACAGACATACAGACATACGGACATAACATAGAGATAAACAGACAGAAAGACATGTATACACACTTAAAAACACAGATAAAGGAACTGAGTTTTTGCAACAAGCTGAAATATTTACACATATATCGTTGCAACCTAATGGTTTAAACCTTTGATATTTCAAACTTGGACTAATTGATTAAACAGAAATCATGTTTGAAATATTACGACAACGGGTTGAAAAATATAAGAATTAAAAATTTAGAGTTTCTGACAAGAACTCATTTTCTTTATCTATTAGGCATAACGGCATACAATTTTATCTGTTGGTCTGTTGCCTAAAATTGCCTTCAAGTGATTGACTTGATGATTTAGCACGGAAAGAAACAATTTTCAAGTTGCAGGAAATTAAGACTTTAGGAAAAAAAAGTCTGTATAGATTCTATGTAGTCAACTATCAAGTGTCATTCTTTGTGGGTAACCCTTTACATTGTTAGTAATAAAAACCAGATAAATCAGATAAAAAGAACATATCCTCAGATAAAAACATTCCATATACAGATAGATTTACAATATTTAGCTTGGAAACATACAAACAGGGTCAGACAAACAAATCAACAGTAAACACCTGCAATATTTAGAAAACTGTCCTGCCTGCTTCAGACAGAACAATATTGTATAAATAAATCTAATTCAGTTGGAGAACCAGGAGAATAGAAGACAACTTGGGGGACCAGGAGAACAGGGGACAACAGGGGGGACCAGGAGAATAGGAGACAACTTGGGGGACCAGGAGAATAGGAGNCACTGTATACACAGTTTAGGTTCAGGTGCAAACAGACATACAGACATATATATACACAGACATACAGACATACGGACATAACATAGAGATAAACAGACAGAATAGGAGACAACTTGGGGGACCAGGAGAATAGGAAACAACTTGGGGGACTAGGAGATTAGGAGACAACTTGGGGGACCAGGAGAATAGGAGACAACTTGGAGATCCAGGAGAATAGGAGACAACTTGGGGGACCAGGAGAAAAGGAGACAACTTGGGGGACCAGGAGAATAGGAGACAACTTGGGGGACCAGGAGAATAGGAGACAAATTAGAGAACTAGGAGAGTAGGAGACAACTTGGGGACCAGGAGAATAGGAGACAATTTGGGGGACCAGGAGAATAGGAGACAACTTGGGGGATCAGGAGAATAGGAAACAACTTGGGGGACCAGGAGAATAGGAGACAAATTGGGGGACCAGGAGAATAGAAAACAACTTTGGGGACCAAGAGAATAGGAGAAAACTTGGAGGATCAGTAGAATAGGAGAAAACTTGTGGAACCCGAAGAACAGGAAACAACATAGGGGAACCAGGAGAACAGGAAAAAACTTGGGGGGACCATGATAGCAGGAAGAAGCCTAGAGAACCAGGAGAACAGGAAGATACCGAGAGAGCCAGGAGAAAAGCAGACAACTTGGGGAACCAGGAGAACAGGAAGAAACCTAAGAAACCAAGAGAGAAGAAGATAACCAGGAGAATCAAGAGAGCTGGAGGCAACAAGGAAAACCAGAAGAACTACTGGCAACCTAGAAACAACGATATTTTGAGGCAACGCCAAAGAACCTGGAATATCGGAGGCAAACAAAAGCATAACGGAAAACCCGGAGAAGTAGGATAGAAAAATACCAAGAACTATTGAACCATAGAACAAGAAATTATGAGTACTTTTAAAAGACAAAAGAAGACGAACTAGTAATTAAAAACGACCCATTTGATAACGAGGAATCAATAATTTAGAAATATANCTAATCCTGGATCTAGCTGGATGTATATCTAGAGTATGGTTTAGACAGATCTTGTATCGATATTTAGTTGACCCGGGGGAGCATGTTCACCTACATAACATAAATCCTCATCAAGGGTCAATTTTATTACCCCCACGCCGGCCTTAACTGCGCAAACTAAGGGTTTTTGATTCCCCTTCAATTTTATATTCCCAACTGTTAAAGGGGCGTGGTAATTCTTCTGGAGTGACAGTTTTGTGATTTGTGGCTTTAAAAAGTCAAAAAGAAAATAATTTAGAATTTCAAGAAAACGGTTTTTGTGGAAAAGCGAAATAAAGTTTGTAAGTTTGTAATGAAAAAAAAAATCAGAAATATTTGAATTAGAAATGAAAGGTGGAAAATGAGAAAGAAGTATGAAAAGTGAAAGGAGTGAATAAAAAATTATTTTTATATGTTTATCTACATATCTTGTTAGCTGTTAATCTGTATGTATATCTACGTATATTCATCTGTTTATATTTTTATCTGTATACCTACCAATCTTGTTATCTGCCTATCTGATTATCTACCTATCTGTATCAATGTATCCTAGGCTACTGCTTCTGTTGCTACATTTAAAGTTTTAAAGAATTTTAGCACTAGAATTCTCCTGGGACTCCAACCCTAATATTAACATAATATCTTCCTAAACTTTTAACGATATAGTTGGATCTAGTCCTAACCTGATTACAGGATACTTCTCAACCTGGATATACTGGTCGGAACCTGATTACAGGATACTTCTCAACCTGGATATACTGGTCGGAACCTGATTACAGGATACTTCTCAACCTGGATATGCTGGTCGGAACCTGATTACAGCATACTTCTCAACCTGGATATACTGGTCGGAACCTGATTATAGAATACTTCTCAACCTGGATATACTGGTAGGAGCCTGATTACAGGATTCTTAACTAGGATATACTGGTCGGAACCTGATTACAGGATTCTCAACCAGGATATACTGGTCGGAACCTGATTACAGGAAACTCAACCAGGATATGCTGGTTGGAACCTGATTACAGGAAACTCAACCAGGATATGCTGGTCGGAACCTGATTACAGGAAACTTAACCAGGATATGCTAGTTGGAACCTGATTACAGGAAACTCAACCAGGATATGCTGGTCGGAACCTGATTACAGGAAACTCAACCAGGATATGCTGGTCGGAACCTGATTACAGCAAACTCAACCAGGATGTGTTGGTTGGAACCTGATTACAGGATACTTCTCAACCAGGATATACTGGTCTGAACCTGATTACAGGATACTTCTGAACCAGGATATACTGGTCGGAACCTTATTACAGGATACTTCTCAACCTAAATATACTGACTAAAAAAGCTGAATGCTAGGTTATGCAGCCCCAAAAAAATCTTCTGAGCCACATGATATTTTAATGATATTTTATTTAATTGAATTAAAAAAAATTATCTTTCTTAATCCATCTTTATAAAACATGTAAGAAAAGAAGAGGTGAGTCAAATGATGTAATTTTGGTTTTAAAAAACGTTTAATAATGATGAACTGATTGTTCAATACTTTGAACATTCCCCTTCCTTCTCTTTTGTCTAATAAAAAAACACTATCATTCCCACCCCTGNAGATCACCTGCCCCCCTTATCCCTCACGAAAGACAAGGTTTTGGAGTAATAATTAAATATTTAGTAAACTTTGACACAAAAATTTATTATTTACCTATGGCTAAGTTATTTTTTTAGACATCTGTAATGAATCGAATTGTAATGAATACAAAAAAATACACATTATAAGAGGCTCTAAAAAATCTAAAAATATTGATTTTCAAAAATTGTATAATATGTGGAATGTAGTTTGCTATAACATTAAATACTGTGTAACATATTTTTACATAGGGCAAACCCGAAAGGCAAAATTCTAAGGGCAAACTCTGAGGGCAACTATTTCGTATTTTCTATTAGTAATCAAAGCTTCTAGCGCTAGAAATTGTAAAATATGAAAATTCTGAGATCTCTGTGGAGTGTGGATCCAACAATTTTTTAAAACGTATCTAATAGACCCTTACTCTAAAGACTGCTTTATGCTTGGATTATAGTTTAGACCTTCGAAGATTTTGAAGACTTTCGACGTCGACACTCGACAACATGGTTTTCGACATAAACACAAACACTTTAACTTTCCTTTGCTTTTCGAGGAAAATTTTCTATTCCTTGAGAATGTTTGTGTATTGAAATAATAAAATAATTTGTTTCCGTGAATTGTATAAACATTTATTCTCGACGGGGAATGTTTCTAAAGTTTAAATTAAGTTAAAAGTTTCTAGGCTTCCCGCCTCTTTTCTATAGGGCCAACTATAGTTTATTCGCCTCTGGACTATATGACTCCGCCTTTCCTCTCCGCCCTACTCTACAATTAACTAAAAAATGCCTTCCTACAGGATTACAGGATTACGGAATTCAAGTATTTTGATTACTTACCACAATCTCTTCTATATAAATCCTTATATTTTTCATCCTGAAGGTGTAAACTTTTGATATTTCAAACTATGACTGTTTGATCTAGCAAAATTTAAAGTTTGAAATTTCAAATGCCTACAACATCAGATTGCAAAAATATAAGGATTAGACAATGAGCATATTGATAAAACACTTAATTCAAGGCAGAAGACCAAATTCAAAATTTTAATCGATAAAATTAAAGAGTTTTAAATCGCCATAACATCATTTGTGGGTAAATATGTTTAAACATTTTAAGCTTTCGGAGATGTTTCTGCTTATATGGGTATTGGATGGTTTTATAATTTTTAAATCTGAATAATCAGCTGGAGTTTATTTAAATCTGAATAATCAGCTGGAGTTTATTTAAATCTGAATGTACAGCTGGAGTTTATTTAAATCTGAATAATCAGCTGGAGTTTATTTAAATCTGAATGTTCAGCTGAAGTTTATTTAAATCTGAATGTACAGCTGGAATTTAAAAAATAATAAATAAGCCTTACTTGGAGTCAACTGATTTGAAAAATGTTATACGTTTTGACACTTACTGGATACAAACAAACACACAAATCAATTTTTTGTTTTGTTTTAATGTTTAAAATATTTATTCATAATTTGAAAAAATATATATTGAAAAATTGAAAAAATAAACATATCATCAACTAACCTAATTCTTAATTTCATCGTCAAGCCAAGTTTGAGACGTACTCCTATTCCTTTCAAGATCGTGTTCTTCTGATTTAGTTGCTTCCACTATTTTTATCCTGGTTTAACTGTAGACCCCCCCCCCTCTCTTAAATCTCAAATTTTTTTATAAAAAGAAGAAGAGAGCTTTGTTTATTTGAGACTCCAGTCCTCAATATTGTTGTATGTAACTAGTGAAGAGAGAAGTTTAAATTCAATTTAAGTTTGGAACTAGGTTTGGAACTAGGTTTGGAACTAGGTTTGGAACTAGGTTTGGAACTAGGTTTGGACATTCTTATGAGAGAGTAAATTCTCAAATATATCCTCCTCAATCTTCAGCACAGAGAGGAAAGGGGGTTGGTGCATTTTATGTCTTCTTTTCACTCTTTTCAGACAGTCCCTCTTTTCACATAGTCCCTCTTTTCAGATAGCTCCTCTTTTTACATAGTCCCTCTTTTCAGATAGTCACTTTTTTCCTATAGTCCCTTATTTTAGAAAGTTCCTCTTTGCAGAGAGTTCCTCTTTTTAGATAGTCCCTATTTTCAGATAGTCCCTATTTTCAGATAGTTCCTCTTTTTAGCTAATTACTATTTTTAGATAGTTATTTTTTTCAGATATAGTCCATTTTTTCAAATAGTCTTTTATTTTAGAAAGTTCCTCTTTACAGAGAGTTCCTCTTCTTAAATAGTCCCTATTTTCAAATAGTCCCTATTTTTAGATAGTCCCTATTTTCAGTAATTACTCTTTTAGTTAGTTACTATTTTAAGATAGTTTCATATAGTCCCTTTTATTAGAAACCTCTTCTTTTCAGAGAGTTTCTCTTTTTAGATCGTCCCTATTTTCAGATAGTCTGTCTTTCAGAAAGTCCCTCTTTTCAAAAAGTCACTCTTTACAGATAGTCCCTCTTTACAGATATTCCCTATTTTCAGATAGTCCCTCTTTTCAGATAGTCCCTCTTTTCAAATCGCCCACCTTTTCATGAAGTTTCTATTCAAAGATTAGTGTTATTCTTAAATAGTCCTTTTTTCAGCAGTCCATTTTTCTATCTAATCTAATCTAATAATTTATTTTTCCGTTGAAAATATGACAGGTTGTGCATAAAAATTACATATTTATTAATTTATTAATTATCAACGGAAGGAGAGCAGCCATAGCAGAGCTGTTTTCAGGTTGGTCTCCTGGCAGTTNAGTCCATGTTAAGATTTAGTCCGAGTATCTGTTCCTGTAGTCCATGTTAAGATTTAGTCCGAGTATCTGTTCCTGTAGTCCATGTTAAGATTTAGTCCGAGTATCTGTTCCTGTAGTCCATGTTAAGATTTAGTCCGAGTATCTGTACCTGTACTCCATGTTAAGATTTAGTCCGAGTATATGTTCCTGTAGTCCATGTTAAGATTTAGTCCAAGTATCTGTTCCTGTAGTCCCTGTTTAGATTTAGTCCGAGTATCTGTTCCTGTAGTCCATGTTAAGATTTAGTCCGAGTATATGTTCCTGTAGTCCATGTTAAGATTTAGTCCAAGTATCTGTTCCTGTAGTCCCTGTTAAGATTTAGTCCAAGTTTCCCAGATTTTCTTCCTATTTACTGTCTGTTCCCTACTTTCGGACCTTCTTATTATTCTTGAAGAATATTATATTATGTAAAATATAAAATATAAAATACAGAATTCTTTAATATATTCAATTGGATTATGCTGTCTTATCATTTCTCCATCCTGCCTCACTATCTTCCTATTAGTTTAGTTCACCCCTCCTCTCATCTAAATACTTTTCCAGTTTAATTCTCCTCCTTTTCACTTAATTTTAGCAATCTTTTTTATATTTTTATAATTTTTCGGCTTTGAAGAAGCTCCAAAAATATATCAAAATTATATCAAAAATATATTAAAATTATATCCCCTGAAAAAATTAGATACATGGTTACCCACGAAGGATAAAGAAGGATGACCTGAGACTCTTAAAAGATAATGATTCCAAGGTTAAATTTTTATTTGGCTTTCTTAATGATTTGACAAATATATAAAGAAACTAAACATTGATTGCGAGGAGTTATGCAAGCACAAGACAGAATAAATTCTGTGCAGTCGTCTCTGAAGTCTCATCTTCGTAAGTAACTCTGTATAAACCCGAACGTATTTTCAAATATTGCGGTCGTATACGGACAACTGTTTTGCTTTGAGTAGGCTTCTTGGCTTCTGTAAAAGTTAATATTTTGAATAATATAATGAAAGCAAACTTGTAAAATAAACAATTTGAAGTATGGGCTCTACGCAGATTTTATAAAGGCTCTTGAAAGGTAAAAATCTGGAATAATTAAAAAAACGAACCAGGATATCGAACACTAACCTCAACTGTTTATTGCAACCTACCACAAGATTGTCTAATTGTATGCTTTGTTTCTGTCAATTTTCTTGCTTGCTTGTTCCTTTTTTAAATCCAAATTCTAATTTTTTTGTCTTTTTATAAAAATACAAAATCTAGCAATATCATTTTTCCCCCATATTCTTTTTATTCTTTTTATTCTTTTTATTCTTTTTATTCTTTTTATTCTTTTTATTCTTTTTATTCATCTAGAGTATGGTTTAGACAGATCTTGTATTGGTATTTAGAAATATAANCCTTGTGTCCAGTGTGTTATATATATCCTTGTGTCCAGTGTGTTATATATATCCTTGTGTCCAGTGTGTTATATATATCCTTGTGTCCAGTGTGTTATATATATCCTTGTGTCCAGTGTGTTATAATATATCCTTGTGTCCAGTGTGTTATATATATATATATATCCTTGTGTCCAGTGTGGTATATATATCCTTGTGTCCAGTGTGTTATATTTATCCTTGTGTCCAGTGTGTTATATATATCCTTGTGTCCAGTGGGCTATATATATCCTTGTGTCCAGTGGGCTATATATATCCTTATGCCCAGTGTGTTATATATCCTTGTGTCCAGTGTGTTATATATATCCTTGTGTCCAGTGTGTTATATATATCCTTGTGTTCAGTGTGTTATTATATATCCTTGTGTCCAGTGTGGTATATATATCCTTGTGTCCAGTGTGTAATAACATATTCTTGTTTCCAGTGTGTTATATATATCCTTGTGTCCAGTGTTTTATATATATATATCCTTGTGTCCAGTGTTTTATATATATATATCCTTGTGTCCAGTGTGTTCTATATATCCTTGTGTCCAGTGTTTTATATATATATCCTTGTGTCCAGTGTTTCATATATATATCCTTGTGTCCGGTGTGTTATATATATCCTTGTGTCCAGTGTTTTGTATATATATCCTGGTTTCCAGTGTGTTATAATATATCCTTGTGTCCAGTTTGTTATAATATATCCTTGTGTCCAATGTGTTATATATATCCTTGTGTCCAGTGTGAACCCTGGGCTCAGCTAAACTATTCAAGAGGGAGAACCAGGGAGAACTAGAGCAGTTGTATTGAACCCTGGGCTCAGCTAAACTATTAAAGAGGGAGAACCAGGGAGAACTAGAGGAGTTGTATTGAACCCTGGGCTCAGCTAAACTATTCAAGAGGGAGAACCAGGGAGAACTAGAACAGTTGTATTGAACCCTGGGCTCAGCTAAACTATTCAAGAGGGAGAACCAGGGAGAACTAGAGCAGTTGTATTGAACTCTGGGCTCAGCTAAACTATTCAAGAGGGAGAACCAGGGAGAACTAGAGGAGTTGTATTGAACCCTGGGCTCAGCTAAACTATTCAAGAGGGAGAACCAGGGAGAACTAGAGGAGTTGTATTGAACCCTGGGCTCAGCTAAACTACCGTCATTCTAACTTTGTCCTTCCTTGAATATGTTTATTCTCAAGCTCAATAGTTTCAGGGATAAATTCTTTCTGGGTAAATATTTAATTTTACCAGGAATCTTGCTAATATTTTAATATTGTTGAAAATAGCATACCGTGATATCCGGCACAGCAGTACAGGGTGTCTCAATAAACATGGGAATTGAGTAAAAAATTCGAGATGATCGTCTTTGTTAAGAAAAACAAACAAATTCTAAGCTCTAGCAGACGAAAATAACTATATACTAAGTCAAATAATCATTTAAAAGACGAAATCAAAAATGTCATCCAATTTTCATGATTATTGGGACACATTGTAAAGCTAACTCAGAAGGTAGCTACAAAAAACTGTACTCCTGTAATGTGTAGATATATATCCTTGTGTTCAGTGTTTTATTTATATCCTTGTCTCCTGTGTGTTAGATATATCCTTGTGTCCAGTGTGATATAATATATCCTTTTGTCCTGTGTGTTAGATATATCCTTGTGTCCAGTGTGTTATATATATCCTTGTGTCCAGTGTGATATAATATATCCTTTTGTCCAGTGTGTTATATATATCTTTGTGTCCAGTGTTTTATATATATCCTTGTGTTCAGTGTTTTATAATATATCCTTATGTCCAGTGTGTTATGATATATCTTGTGTTCAGTGTGTTACAATATACCCTTTTGTCCACTGTGTTATAATATATCCTTGTGTCCAGTGTGTTATAATATATCCTTGTGTCCGGTGTTTTATATATATCCTTGTGTCCTGTGTGTTATAATATATCCTTGTGTTCAGAGTGTTATAATATATCCTTGTGTCCTGTGTTTCATATATATCCTTGTGTTCAGTGTGTTATATATATCCTTGTGTCCTGTGTGTTATATATATCCTTGTGTCCAGTGTGTTATATGTATCCTTGTGTTCAGTGTGTTATAATATATTCTTGTGTCCAGTGTTTTATGTAAATATTCTTGTGTCCAGTGTATTATATATGTCCTATAATATATTCTTGTGTTCAGTGTGTTATGTATATATATTCTTGTGTCTAGTGTATTACATATATATGTCCTTGTGTCCAGTGTGTGCTAACTTCTATATGTCCTATGTATATGTACGGATGAATGATGTATATGAAGACAGGTTTGACAGCTCTAAATCTCCTGGGATGTAACTTCTCCCCCTTGTTGACTAATTCACAAATTATTCCCTCAGGAATTTCAATCCTGAACTCTTTCAAACTATATCATCTGAATAATCAAGTTTTTCCCTCTTTTAGGTCTTAAACTCTTAGATCCTTACCCCTCAACACTTTTCTTCTCCGACCATACTCGTTCATACTTCTTCTAGATCTTCCTCGTTCATACTTCTTCTAGATCTTCCTCGTTCATACTTCTTCTAGATCTTCCTCGTTCATTATTCATACTTCTTTTAGATCTTCCTTGTTCATACTTCTTCTAGATCTTCCTCGTTCATACTTCTTCTAGATCTTCCTTGTTCATACTTCTTCTAGATCTTCCTCGTTCATACTTCTACTAGATCTTCTTTGTTTACACTTCTGTTAGATCTTCCTCGTTCATACTTCTTCTAGATCTTCCTCGTTCATACTTCTTCTAGATCTTCCTTGTTCATACTTCTTCTAGATCTTCCTCGTTTATACTTCTTCTAGATCAATTCCTAGTTCATACTTCTTCTAGATCTTCCTAGTTTATACTTCTTCTAGATCTTCCTCGTTTATACATCTTCTAGATCTTCCGCATTTATACTTCTTCTAGATCTTCCTTGTTCATACTTCTTCTAGATCTTCCTCGTTCATACTTCTTCTAGATCTTCCTTGTTCATACTTCTTCTAGATCTTCCTCGTTCATACTTCTTCTAGATCTTCCTCGTTCATACTTCTTTTTGATCTTCCTCGTTCATACTTCTTTTTGATCTTCCTAGTTCATACTTCTTCTAGATATTTCTAGTTCATACTTCTTCTGATCTTTCTAGTTCATACTTTTTATAGATCTTTCTAGTTCAGACTTTTTCTAGATCTTCCTTGTTCATACTTCTTCTATACCTTCCTTGTTCATACGTTTTTAGATCTTCCTTGTTCATACTTCTTCTAAATCTTTCCCGTTCATACTTCTTCTAAATCTTCCTCGTTCATACTTCTTCTAAATCTTCCTCATTTATACTTCTTATAGATCAATTCCTAGTTCATACTTCTTCTAGATCAATTCCTAGTTCATAATTTTCCAAGATTTCCATTCTTTAATCTTCTTCAAAAATCTAGTTTCTAAAAGGTTACATATTAATTCCCCTCTAGATAAATCCCTTGTCCTTGTCCTGTTCTCTTGATTATCCTTCCTTGTGTAGATATATGAAAATATTATGAGTCCGTATAGTTCCTTTATAAAGCTATCCAACCTGTAAACCTAGCAGCTGTATTCTGTATTCCTTGTCCTTGTCCTGTTCTCTTGATTATCCTTCCTTGTGTAGATTTATGAAAATATTATGAGTCGTATAGTTCCTTTATAAAGCTATCCAACCTGTAAACCTAGCAGCTGTATTCTGTATTCCCTCCATTAGTGTTTACTGGGGATCCACCCTTATACTTCGACATCCACCATTTTATATCATAATTGAAAACTGGAAAAACTTTGTTGCCGCGGGATATTCCCAAGTGTGGTGAGAACCCCCCGGCTTCCATATTCTTCATATATTCTAGTTCTAAAGAAAATGTATAGAATATATATTAAAACTTATCCATAATGTGTCTGTCATATGGTCTAAAATGCAGGTAGGTCGGAGAACTATTTCCCTAATCATTCTTCTCAATCTTGGTTTTATTTCATTTTTTACAACTTTTCAATTTTTGCAAAATTCAAAAGTATCTTCTACCTACTTAATTCTTCTTCTGTCGATGGTAGATTAAGTATTTTAAAAAGCATTAAATGTACGTTCAATGTACATTAAATGTACGTTCAATGTACATTAAATGTACGTACAAAATGTACATTTATACGCAGACTTCCTGTTGCACTTTATTCTCATGGCCACTGTACGTAAAATTAGTATTACTATAGATTTCCCCTGGAATTATATCAAAATCTAGATCCTTCGGAGATAATCATGATATAGAGACTAACCTGTTACTAGAGATGAAAGGAGCAATCAGTTCTAACATTCCTCGACACTTAATTTAGCTAAGAATTGGTACAACAGCTGGGTTGAAGATATTTGTATACAGAATAGCATTCAAGATAACATTATCAACTAGCTGAAGGACCCGGCGTTGCCCGTGGGAAAAAAAGAAAAAAAATTGGAGAAAAAATTATTTGAAAAAAATTTTGAATTATTTCTAGCTTATAACACCCCTCGGCCTCCCCTGAGTGTTCACAAAAAAGTTCAGCTCAAGCAGTCCAGCTGTTTGGCCGGCGATGAGGATCGGAGAATAAATATGAGGATCGGGGAGTAAATATGAGGATCGGGGAGTAAATATGAGGATCTGGTACAAGAATTTATAGATTCTAACTCAGGGTACAAGAATTTATAGAGTCTAGCTCAGGACTCAAGTATTTATAGAGTCTAGCTCAGGGTAAAAGTATTTATAGAGTCTAGCTCAGGGTAAAAGTATTTATAGAGTTAGCTCAGGGTTCAAGATTTTATAGAGTCTAGCTCAGGGTAAAAGAATTTATAGAGTCTAGCTCAGGGTACAAGATTTTGTAGAGTCTAGCTCAGGGTAAAAGTATTTATAGAGTCTAGCTCGGGGTAAGAGATTTTATAGAGTCTAGCTCAGGGTAAAAGAATTTATAGAGTCTAGCTCAGGGTAAAAGTATTTATAGAGTCTAGCTCAGGACACAAGTATTTATAGAGTCTAGATCAGGGTACAAGAATCTATAGAGTCTAGCTCAGGGTACACGAATGTATAGATTCTTTCTCAGAGTACAAGAATCTATAGAGTATAGCTCAGGGTACACGAATGTATACAGTCTAGCTCAGGGCCGGTACAAGATTTTATAGAGTCTAACTCAGGGTTTTATCCCGTTTTTTGTCTATAGTCAATAGTCTATATTACCTTAAAAATTCTCTTGCTGCCTTAAAGCCTGTCCAGTGCTTTATTGAACCGGAGTTTTCAGTGAGTTCCACAATATTTGAGTTTTAACCCAGGATGCAGTAATATATAGAGAATACCCCAGGGTTCCATAGCATATAGATTCTATAAGTTCTAGTTTATGGTTCATAACATATGCGTATGCATACTATGTCATGTACCCTTGATCAAATTTTTAAAACAATAATCATGTCTGTATGCATAGCTTTAACTCAATGTATAATGTACATATATAGCCAATAGTAAAGAAGTCAATATAGGACTAAATAATGGTATAGAAAAAAATCATTTTCCCAGATTAGAAGAATTACTATTATCACAGAAAAGAGCCATATTAGGTTTTAAAATGATTCTACCTCTGTAAACCCTGATGCCCTCTCTCTGTATATTTTATATTAAATAGAAGTTTCCTCATATTCTATATTTGAAGCTGAATAGTAAATATGCAGGGATACAATGTAACATAAACCTGAGTAATTTGATAATCGTCTTCTATAATTCATTTACAGAGAGGGGAGGGGGGTAGTCAGGGGTGTACACTGTACTTATACTTTATCAAAGGAGGAGGCGGAAAGGTAAACAGGGGGCCTAACTTCTAAAGCATGGGGTGGGGGACTAGTAGGATCGGGACCAGAGGGGGCAAAGGGGGGAAAAGTAGGATATGAACCGGGAGGGGAGGGCTTGAGGGTAAAATTGGAGAGAAGGAGAGGGGGTACTGGATGCAATTAGCCAGATTATTTAATTATTTATGGAATCACAGACAAGATGATGAATAATTCACTACATTTGTTGTATTTGTATCTGAGGATAAGCTATAATTTTGATGATTGTTTCATATCAGAAACTGCAGAGATATCTATAGAGCTTATCATTAGCTTTGTGAACAAACTGGTCCGAGATCAGGTAAAGAAATTGAGTCTTTGCCGCAAACTCAAATTTTCTAATCCATATTTCTTCCCAACACAGTCACAGACTAGATATTTTTTTTAAAGAGTTTTTTTTTGACCCCAGGACATGATCGGGTTGTTACGATCAAATCTCGGAATTTTTCTGTTGCGAAAGTTTGGTGTTGTATGGGTTTATATTGATCTACCAGGGGTTGTAATCTGGCAGCACATTCATCCATCCACACTTCATTCATTCTGCGAAAAGGGTTGACAAGATTCCAGCTGCTTCTTAGGCCTGAGAATGATAGAGTGCAGTAATTCTTCTGATTTACTGGAATGAGGCCCGGGTGCTATTCAGACAGGAAACATCACACTCATTGCTCCCAATCATTTGTAAGCCCGGATTGGATACCCCCAGGTACCTATAGCTGGCAACCTAAGACTCTCTCTGCTTGTCCTCCTTTCCTCTCTTCATCATCATTCACTTGGATCAATCCACTTAAAACTTCTTTCTTGTTGAGTAGAAAGAACGCACCCTTTCGCTGCGAGAGTTGTTGACAGCCGCCCCTCTGTCCTCCTACATCCGTCAGGTGTTCATATCTGCTTAACTAGATTTCGGCTTCAGATGTTTTTGAAACCACAGGTTTGTGTGGAGTACGGGAAACGAACCTGTGAACACAAGTTTGGACACCAATCCAGTTACTAGCTGTGGAAAAGTGTGCTTAACTTCAGTGATCTAACGAGAACTGGTGTCACACACTCTCCACCCCACCCAAAAGACTAAATTTTTTCAGACACTCACCCAACTTGTCTCACGAAACCTCGTGTACACGAGTAAATGGGGTTCACACTGTACGCATTCTGTCGAATCTGCAGGGGTCCCGGGTTTGTTTTAAACTTCGGTTTTGGCATTTTTGAGATCATATATTTAGTAGGCGTTTTGCCTGCGTACAAATCAATACTAAATAATCTGATAGATAGATAGCTATTTTTCATCTGAAATGTAAACAAAAAATACGAAATTGACAAATTTGACTGATTATTTCATCTTGAAATATCACAAAGTTGGTTAATGAGTGATTTTAAGATGGATTTAGTATAATGAGTTAGTAATTGAATAATCATTAGACTTTGTGATATTTCAAGATGCAATACTTCGTCAAATTTGTCAAAAATTTCATTGTAAAACAGTTTAAGAATTCAACACACAAAATATTAATCTTAAGTAGAATTTAAAAAAATGGTTTAGTTGTGCTTTTTTTGCGTGACGGGGCTGGATTTTTAAAAATCAGACTTTAAAGGCCCTAAATATACCATTTAAAAAAGTAGTTTTGCTTGGAAGAGTCAAATGTGGTGGTACGGAAGGGGAAATAGTGGTGGCTCCTGGCTGCCGGAAGAAAAAAAAGCTAATACGTGGCACAGAAGGGTAAATAGTGGTGGCTCGTGGCCGCCTGCCTTGCCCCGCTCATGTAGCAGACCTTTGAAATTTCAAACTATGAATTCTGTTAAATTATACTTAAATAGTGTTAAATAGTTTAATAGTTTTAGATATTAAATGTTTACACCATCAGATTGCAAATGCATAGGTATTAGAAAAGTTTAAGTAGCAAAAACGGAGTTCCTTTATTGGACTATTCAATATACTTATAAATCTTATATAGTTCATTCTCCTAGTTCATCTCCTATTACTACTCAGTACTCACTAGTAGTTCTTATTCCCAGTTTATTATATCGTCTAGACCAAAGCGATGTACACTACAGCTCACATCTAAGCTTCACTCCTATAGGATTCCTAGTTCTCTTTCCATAGTTTACCCTAATCTGTCTCCTAGTCCAGCCAAACCTCTCTATTCACATCTACTGTTTGATCCTGTAATATATTATGCGTTGCTTCAACCAGCACAACACATGAAGCTGTGACAAATTGTATCCATTGGAATCCTGTTCATTCCCAGAGCTTGAATAGTTCTTATTCCGAACTGATTAATGGTTTCTCCTCTGTATTGTGTCAAAACAAATTCTTAACGCTAAACCTTACAATACAAACAGTCTAATTCTTCAATCAGTCATTAAAATATCTAATTCGATTCCATTTTTATTTAAATAAATAATCTAAAGGGTATATTATAAATTTCTTTTTCATTACTGAAGTTGATATTGTACAGTTATTGTACAGCTGTATATCTAAGTATCTAGTATAGATGTAGATCATTACTGTAGTTGATATTATACAGTTATTGTACAGCTGTATATCTAAGTATCTAATATAGATGTAGATCATTACAGTAGATGATATTGTACAGTTATTGTACAGCTGTATTACTGTAGTTGATATTGTACAGTTATTGTACAGCTGTATATCTAAGGAACTAGTATAGATGTAGATCATTACTGTAGATGATATTGTACAGTTATTGTACAGCTTTATATCTAAGTATCTAATATAGATGTAGATCATTACAGTAGTTGATATTGTACAGTTATTGTAAAGCTGTATATCTAAGTATCTAGCATACATGTAGATCATTACTGTAGATGATATTGTACAGTTATTGTACAGCTGTATATCTAAGTATCTAGTATAGATCTAGATCTTTACTGTAGTTGATATTGTACAGTTATTGTACAGCTGTATATCTAAGTATCTAGTATAGATATAGATCATTACTGTAGATGATATTTTACAATTATTGTACAGCTGTATATCGAAGTATCTAATATAGATGTAGATCATTACAGTAGATGATATTGTACAGTTATTGTACAGCTGTATATCTAAGTATCTAGTATAGATCTAGATCATTACTGTAGTTGATATTGTACAGTTATTGTACAGCTGTATATCTAAGTTTCTAGTATAGATGTAGATCATTACTGTAGATGATATTGTACAGTTATTGTACAGCTGTATATCTAAGTATCTAATATAGATGTAGATCATTACAGTAGTTGATATTGTACAGTTATTGTACAGCTGTATATCTAAGTATCTAATATAGATGTAGATCATTACAGTAGTTGATATTGGCAAACAGTATTCCTCAACCCCCATTAGTTCTCCCAATACAATCATTGTCATCATTTACCATGCAGAGCAACCCTCCCCCCCTCCCCCATCCCCCCACTCTTCCATCGATATCCCCCCATCTACCTTCTCCTCCCCGTTCATTTAAGATCTTTACCAAAATCCCGCTCTATCTCTTCCCTAGTTCCTCCTTCCTTCTACTCTGCCCCCACTCCTTCGATACCTACTCACTTCTTCCTGCCTTTCTCATCTTCTCTTCTCCTTCGTCCCCCTCCTTTAATCCCTTGTCCTCCGTTTTCCCTCCATCCAACCAATCTCCTTCTTCCTTCTCCTCCGTCCCTCCCTCCTCCGATCCGTACTCCCCAGTCCTTCCCTCTATCCATCCTCACTCTCTCTTCCCTTTTCCTTTTACGTTCCCACTTTCCTACTTTACTTTTCGTTTATTTTCCGACCATTTTATCCTAAAAACCATTTTATACTGCATCCCTTATACTTCCTATATTTCGTCTCTCCACCCCCTTAAACAATCTGCATCCAGAAGGAACACTAACCCTCTCTATTCTACAGCACTACAGCTTTTAATTCTATATCATTACCTTAACTGTGTCCATTATATTTTTCCCTACACTTTTTTCATCTAATTTTAACATTTAATCCATTCTCTCTGCTCCCCTTTGTATTACAAGTATTTGTTTTACTTTTACCTTTCTAGCTGCATGCATTCATAACTCCCTTCATAATACATCTTTCGATAAAGATTGTATTGTTACATTTGCTTTTAGTATTTCTGCTTTATAATGTACAATATTCATAGTGCAGTTAGTTACTTTTATTAAGAATATATTGGCTTTTGATAAAATCTTTCTACCCCGCCATTGATATGTATTGATTGAACAGGGTGTATTGGGTTGAATCAATACTAAATATTAAAAGTATTTAATAAATCCGTTCAACTGATTTTATTGAAGGAGGTAGCATGAAATAATTTCGTTGTTTTCAATTCCTGGAAATTTGTCGGGTTTCAAGGGTTTGGCGTCAAAATAGTTGAGTTAGTCTGAGTTCTTCAATATTTCGTGTCAAGCTATGTTTAGTGTTCCATCAATATATGCACGTTTACCGTACACTAGGGTAGGTCGTGTCAAGCTATGTTTAGTGTTCCATCAATATATGCACGTTTACCGTACACTAGGGTAGGTTGTGTCAGGCTATGTTTAGTGTTCCATCAATATATGCACGTTTCAATATATGCAAGTTCACCGTACACTAGGGTAGGTCGTGTCAAGCTCTGTTTAGTGTTCTATCAATATATGCATGTTTACTGTACACTAGGGTAGGTCGTGTCAAGCTATGTTTAGTGTTATATCAATATATGCATGTTTACCGTACACTAGGGTAAGTCGTGTCAAGTTATGTTTAGTGTTCCATCAATATATGCATGTTTACCGCACACTAGGGTAGGTCGTGTCAAGCTATGTTTAGTGTTCCATCAATATATGCAAGTTCACTGTACACTAGGGTAGGTCGTGTCAAGCTATGTTTAGTGTTCCATAAATATATGCAAGTTCACTGTACACTAGGGTAGGTCGTGTCAAGCTATGTTTAGTGTTCCATCAATATATGCATGTTTACCGTAAACTAGGGTAGGTCGTGTCAAGCTATGTTTAGTGTTCCATCAATATATGCATGTTTACCGTACACTAGGGTAGGTTGTGTTAAGCTATGTTTAGTGTTCCATCAATATATGCATGTTTACCGTAGACTAGGGTAGGTCGTGTCAAGCTATGTTTAGTGTTCCATGGAGGCCTATTTTTGTATATTGAAGTACATACGTGTCTTATATCTGTATAGTGCAAGAAGTATTGATGGACAGCTGAAGAGAAGAAAAGAAGTTTAATAATCATAAAGTTTACAAACTACACATCTGTACTAAACCCTCTAAGCTGGATTCTACCAGTATTGGATATGAAAGGATTAAATAGAGATAAAATTACGACTTGGAGTATATCAGTGATGAAGTAATAGTATACGACCGAGGGAGGTTTCACAAAAAAATTTATTCCCGAGTCCACCATGAGAGTTTATAATTATCTCTTTTTATATTATTTAGTAAAAATACTCTTAAACTGATCCGAGATGGGGTGCTAAATCCTCGTAAAATGATGGTTTTTGTACAGCTGGAACACCGGGAATATTGAACCTGGAGAAAATGGAATATTGAACCTGGAGAACATGGAATACTGAACCTGGAGAACATGGAATATTAAACCTGGAGAGCATAGAATATTAAACATGGAGAAATTGGAATATTGGACCTAGAAAACATGGAATATTGAACCTGGAGATGATGAAACATTGAACTTGAAGGAGATGGAATATTGAACCTGGAGAAGATGAGTTACTCAACCTGAAGAAGAGAAGAAGATAAAAATTGAACCTGAAGGAGTTAAAATATTGAACCTAAAGACGATAAAAATTAAACCTTTAAGAAATCATGAAATAGTGAACATAGAGAGAAGAATTACAAAAATCAACGATTATTTTTAACGAATAACATATTTGTCCAAAATTGAGAAGCATTGAAATTTTGATAGATAAATGCTATGAACTACAATATTATATAAAAATGTAAATACTGGCAGTAGACAGGACCAGATGTTGAGCTAATTAAACAAAGAAAATGTTTCTTTTTTCCCCAGAATCCCTTCTCATGTAGCATACTTACACAGAACTAGGAGACAAGATGAAAACCTTCTCAATTCTCCATCATTAGGAGAAGGGGGGGAGGTGGAATGAGGGGGGAGGTAGGAGGAGGGGAGGACGTCTCTTTCGTAATTTTCAACCACGTAGATTTCAAGGTTTACAAATGAACCTTTTTATATCTTCATTTATAACTGGAAATTCTCTACCCTGCACTTTAAGAAACTTGAAATTGTAAATTGAAATGACCACCATAGATTTGCATTTCTGATACATAACGATACACTGAAAGTTTTGTCTGATTTGAAAGCCATGTATTTGTTTTTTAACCCCATTCATTTTTTATTTGTGGCTTTCTCTGCAAAAGTAACTTTCTTGCTTGAGAACCAACAAGGTGGTTATTAAAATCAAACACTTGTCAAGCCAAATTATAACTCTATCCCTGAAAACCAGGATATGCTGAGGGGGGATTAATTTTGATCAACCCCCTCCCCTTTAAATCCAATATTTGGTGTCCATATATGACAAATGATACATTATTGGAAAGCTCTTATGCTTCACTTTTTGAATTTGCAAAAAAATAGCAAATTCGCAACATTGGAATATTTTTTGCAAAATCCCGTTATATTGTATAATGTTAGCAAAAAAATGTAAAAAAATTATATTTTATGTATTTTTCAAAAGCCCTTCCCCTTCCCCAGCAGGGGTTAATCAGACTAAGATTTCAAGGGTACCGTTATATATCGGGAGTGCCCCTATTTTTTAAAAAATAATCATGATGTAATGAAAAGTAAAAATAAATTTTCAACGAATACTTTTTTGCATGAAACAAAAACACTTAAGCTATTTCACCAGATAGTGGTATTTCTGATTAATGTAAGAAAATCTCTAAATAAAANACCTTACCCCATTCCTACACCCCCCCTTTCCTTCCCTCTTTCAGAGAAAATAACAAGATGTTTTGCTGTTCTAAACATATAGTTGACAACTTACAAAAAAAAAGTAAATAAAGAGGACGAAGAGCAGAAATTTATATTAAAATTCCGCGAAATTCCGCTCATTTCCGTTCAATTCAGCGAAATTTCGCATAGTTCCACGCAATTCCGCACAATTCTGTGCAATTCCGCAATTGGTAATCCTATAGCTGATTAAATACACACAGGCACGGGAAATCAGATTCATTCAATCAGCAAAGCTTCGCATTCGAACCCGTTTTTCAGCTTTAAATTTATTTGTTTTTGTTTTTGTTTTTTATGCTCTTTGGTTGGACTGTTTACTTTTCAGATATACAGCAAGTAAGGGTAATTTCACTTTATTTGGTGGTTTATGAATAACTTGGCATTCAAATGTGCATTCTTTTTTATTTGGATTAAAGCAAAGAATTGGATATTAATTAATTAATTTGCTGCTACACTTGATGATCATACCTCCATTCTTTTTTAAAAACACGCACTTAAACTTAAAAACGAAACAAATTTTTTCTTCAAAACTGAGCCTTTTAAATTTTGTGGTTGAATCAGTTAATGCGGTAAAAAGAACTGCAAATCTAACTTAATTGCGAACTTTTACAAGAATTAACAAAACTTGTTGCGTATTTTCTGTGCAAAACTTGTTTTTTTTTATTTTTATGGTTGTGTAGTGTTAAACAGTCAAATAGAATATATATTAACCCTATAAAGGCTGGGGGTCTGAATCTATTTGTGTCCTGGGGGGCCTGGCGGGTTTTGTTTTACGGATTCAAATTCTGTGATCCATTAATGATGAATTGATATATGACATGATAATTTCATTAAAAAAAAGATATTTTGGCCTTCGTGAGCAGATTTTGAACTTTGGCAGCAATTATATTCTATCATGTACGAAGCCGTGGACCTAAAATTTTCAGGAATTACTCACTGTATTGGAAACAAAATACCTCGCTCAAGGCATTAATGCAAGGAAAGTTAATTGCGGTCGCGTATACTCTGCGTATATATTGAAACCAGTTCTCTCTGGGCGGAATTTGTAAACAAGAATAGATGCATCGGTGTTCGTCTGGTATCCAAGGATGATATAAAAGCATTTAATTTTGACAATTTTGATAATTCACATAATAGTTTCCTATGACTAGAATATTTCATTGATTTATTTTATTTTTATTTGATTTATGTGAAAATGGATTCCATGTCAGGCTGTGACATCCGTCTTGTGTTAACTTTTCCGCCCAAAGACTTTACACTGCAGTACTCCTTTGAAATGTGTACTCCTTTGAAATAACTTTCCTTGCATTAGCACCTTGACCACGCTCATTGCTCGCGACATTTTCAAAATCTAGCTACTCATTTGTATGCACCTTACAGCATATGGAAAATGAAAATTAACTTTTTATGGATATTTGCTGTTTCTTGCTGCTTTGTTTTTTAAGTTGTTCCAAAAAAACGTCAAAATCCACAAATTTATTTTGCCAAAATTACGTGGTTTTATTCAAAATATTTATTCTATAGATATATATAGGAAATAGCGTTTTTTTTCAAATCTAAATGCGTTTTTATCAATCTTTTGAGTTTATATCGTATTTATATCCGCATTTTTCCCTGAATGTCTGGGCTGAAGTAAGGAATATGTTTTCAAATAAAACTTTATATTTCTATAAAACCAGGAATAGATGTATTAAAGAACCCCCTCTCTATCAACGTGGATTATCCCCATAGATTATATATTCTTTGAAACTTTTCAATTTAAAATATATATATATTAACAAATATATTATATATTGCCTCTTTTCATCATCCTATATATTTCCGATAATCCTTTACAAATATTCAAAGCATATTTAAGATTAAAATTACGCAGAACATACAGGTTTTCTAAAAACGAAAAAAAACTTTATAGTGGTTAATTAATACTTAAACAAATTTACAAAAAATAATGATTTATTGCAATCATCTTTAAAATTAGAATTCTCGTTTCTTTCAACATAGCTGAAAATATTTCTCAAAAATAGAGAATAACACATCTTATAATTTACAAATCTTGTTTCTAAATCACATAAATTAAACTATACAAGAATTAAACTTTGAACTAGATTCGGATTAATCAAAAACATTAAAAATATTTTCAGTGAAATCTGAATAAAACCGGTTTGGTGTGTTAAGTCTGTCCAGCTGTATGCACAGGGAATAATGTAAACAAACAATGTTTACCCTGACAGCCAGTCACTATACTTTAATTAAAAAGTTACGGGAGAACGAAAAATAGTCTGAAAGTCGGCCATTTTGAATGATTTTCAAATTTTGGCAGATTTTTCTTTTCGAAAAAGCGCATTTTCTCAAAAAAAGTTTTTGAAAAGTCACGGGAACGAAAATTAGGCGGGGGAGGGAGGAGTTTGAGACTACACTTGGACCCATAAAACTAGAATAGATAGACGACTGTTAGACTCTAGTTATAATATTAAATGTACATGAACATGAAACCCTACAGTGCAGCTTAATAATTTGGTGTTTAAGCTTTATATAATACGCAGAAGATGGCTTAAAGCGCGTCTTCATATTCCAGTAATTAATGGGTCTTCCTGTATTGGACTCCCTCCTCAGTCCTCGCCAACGAGGTTATAGTGTATAGAGTGTTGATGTACGCTAATCCTTTGCTAATTTTATGGGCCATCAACAATACCGAGAGCGTACTGCATATTTGTTTATTATAAGGAGATTCTCGCCTAGCCTATAGCAATCAAAACAGCCAAGAGCTTTTTTCCACCTAATTGCTTTATACCTGTACTGTTAATATCATCATCAATTTGTAATTGTAAACTTGTTCTGTACACAGATACATGTATTTTAGCAATAAACGTTATCTATTTATCTCTATCTATATTAGTAAACAGTGGTAAGTGTACAGTACAGCTAACTGAGCACACAGGTAGAGAACTATCATCCCCCCTGGTCTCCGCCCTTGATCCCCAAAGGGGGGCACAATGATAGACATACCAAGGGGAAAAATGATGTCCCCCCTTCCAAGTTACTCTGTGCGACTTTATTGAAATTTAATCAAGAAATCAAGTTAATTGATTCAGTTTCTAAATTAAGGAAAGTGTTTAAGGTGTCAATGCCCCCTCCCCCCCCCCTCAAAGTTTAGCCAAGTTACTAGAATTGAATATTTAGCAATATTATGCAAACATATCTGCACTCTGCACAAACTTAAACTAAGTATATAAATCCTAGAAAATAGAATTTGCAATCTATAAGAATGCAAACCTAACATCAACCCGGTTTACGAGGGTATATACGCACAAATAAAGATTTTTAAAACCTTAAAGGGAGTGTATACAAACTCTGAACTTTTTCTTTAACATCACTGTAAAGTCCATTATGTGTTGGTTCACTTCTAAAACTGAAATGTAAATAATATTTCAGTCTAATTAATGCACCTTTAAAATAATAATTTTTTTATTGAGTAAAAAATACAATCATCACCAAGGGTGTAATGCAAGGAAAGTCAATTGCGGTTGTGTATACTCTGTGTAGTGTGTACATATTGAAACCAGTTCTCTCTGGGCGGAATTTGTAAACAAGAATAGATGAATCAGTGTTCGTTAAATATCCGAGGAGGTTAAAAGCATGAAATTTTGATAATTCACATAATAGTTTCCTATGACCAAAATATTTCATTGATTTTTTTATGTGAATGATGGATCCCATGTCAGGCTTCGACATCCTTCTTGTGTTTACATTAGCGCCCAGAGATAGTACACTGCAGTACAAAAGATGTGTACACTTCTGAAATAACTTTCCTTGCCTTACATCCTTGATCACCGCAAACTGTTTACCTTGCAGTTCAATTGAATTAGCGTTCCGACTTTTAGGCAACTAGGGCAAGTTGTACAGTATAACTAGGGCAAGTTGTACAGTATAACTAGGGCAAGTTGTACAGTATAACTAGGGCAAGTTGTACAGTATAACTAGGGCAAGTTGTACAGTATAACCGCGGATTATAGATGGGAAAACGGGACGGTACACCTAAGGAATCAGCTATTACTTGTAATTTTCATTGTAATTATGGAGAAATAACATTGGCCCCGTAGGGTTGTTAATCGTTTTTAAAAATGATCGAAAAAACGGTCGTCTTTTGTTGCGTTTTTATTTTTTTCTAAAACTGATCGTTTCGAAAAAAATATCGTTTTTTTCAAACGAACTTCTCATTTTGAGATTTCAAAAGACGGCTGAAAACAATCGTTTTATTTTTAAAACGAAAAACTATCGTTTTTGAAAAGATTGAATTGTAGTTTGATGACAATTAATTTCAATTGAATTTCAGGAAGTTAAGATAATGAATTTTGCCTTAAATCGTTGTTCTCATCGAGACAAATAACCTAAATGTTTTTGACCTAATTAAATTTATAATCTCTGTTAAAGGTCTTTTACGACCGTTAACGATTGGGTAATTTTCAAAGCGATCGTTTTTAAAAACTACCAATTTTAAAAAACGAAACACAATTGTTTTTGAAAACAAAACTTTTTTTTTTAAGTAAAAACGATCCAACCCTTATTGGCGGTGGGACCCCCCCTCCCTCCGTTAAACTCCTGGATAGAGTTTAAGAAGTTTTGCTAAGTGGTAGAATATAAATTGCAATTAGAAATAATCTATCATCATTATCATTCGAAATTATCTGAGATATTTGATAATTATTATTGCTAATCGCTAGAACCATGAAAATTACTTTCTTCCAGTTTCTCAAAAATGAGCTATCAGGTTTGTATAAGGAGATGCACAGAATAAACTTTTTAAAAAAAATAATCAAAATTTTCCCGCAAATATCTTTGTAATTTTGAGATACATTTTGGACAGAAACATTTTCCATAATGTCATTTCATACCTTTTGGAAGATAAAAAAGCGCGTCGTCTATAAGTTATCATGTTTTGTGGGACACACTGACATTTTGTTTAATGTCATTAATTAGCTAAGGAAGATAAAATTAATAAAAAATTGTAAAATAAATTAGAACGTCTTAGAAATAAACAAAAAAATATTTTGCAAAATTTTGTCTTCACAAAAAAAATGTTCCACATTTCTCTCTTTCTTCTAGTTTTTACATTACGACATAATCTAATTAAAATCCTGTTTTGATTGTACAATATTATACAAAATATACATACTTTTGACAAATATTGTAGTTTGCCTTTATAAATTGCTAGCTTGGTGATAATAATACAAACTGGAATAGGTTTAAATTTGCTAGAATCTAATTTTTAGACGTTTTGCTAGATTTCCAAACAATATGTTTTGCTAGATTTCCAAACAATATATTTTGCTAGGAATCTAATATTTAGACGTTTTGCTAGATTTCCAAACAATATATTTTGCTAGATTTCCAAACAATATACTTTGTTAGATTTCCAAACAATTAATTTTTATAGATTTCCAAACAATTAATGTAGTTTAATTTCTAGACAATTATTTTTTCCAGATTTCCAAACAATTAATGTAGCTAGATTTCGAAACAATAAATTTTGCTAGATTTCTAAACAATAGATTTTGTTAAATTTCCAAACAATTTATTTTCTTAAACTTCCAAATAATTAATTTTGTTAGATATCCTAACAATATATTTTGCTAGAATCTAATTTTTAAACGCTTTGCTAGATTTCCAAACAATACATTTTGCTAGAATCTAATACTTATACGCTTTGCTAGATTTCAAAACAATATATTTTTGTAGAATCTAATATTTAGACGTTTTGCTAGATTTCCAAACAATTTATGTAGCTAGATTTTCAAACATTATATTGTGTTAGATTTCCAACCATTAAATTTTGTAGATTTCCAAAAAATTAATTTTTATAGATTTCCAAACAATTAATGTATTTAAATTTCTAAACAATTAATTTTGCCAGATTTCCAAACAGTTCATGTAGCTAGATTTCTAAACAATAGATTTTGTTGAATTTCCAGACTATTATTTTTTTTAGATTTCCAAACAATATATTTTGCTAGATTTCTAAACAATGTTAAATTTCCAAACAATTCATGTAGCTAGATTTCTAAAAAATTAATTTTGCTAGAATCTGAAATTCAGACGCTTTGCTGGATTTCTAAACAATTTATGTCGCTAGATTTCCATTAAATCACTTTAATAGATTTTCAAAAATGTGACTGATTTCCAAAAAATGCACTTTACTATATTAAAAAAAAAATATATTGTAATTAACTTAAACTAGTGGTATCACTGTTTTCCTGTCGGAAAATCAATCATTTCTGTTTGATTCTCGGTTCCCTTAAAGAGTGATTTGCGGATATATATGCAACAAAGAAAAGGAAGAAAAATAAATATTTTTTCAAGATAGAAAATGAAGATGTAATTATTCCTTAAAAGGTTTAAAATGGTACCGTTGTGAATCAACCAGCCCATTCTACAAATGTGGGGTCAGATCAAATTATGTCCATTGTCCCTTTAAGAAAGACAGAAAAATCTAGTTAAAGTGACAGTTAGAAAGACAGGTAGGAGGAAATGAAATACTTTGTTTGCTTAAATAAAGGGTCTGAACTCTGAATATGGTAATCGTACAGATTTCTCTCCCTACCCCTGTATAATGGAACCAAGCTACAGGGGGGGATATATTCAACAATACCAAACCAAATTGCAAAATTATAAATTTTGAAAATTAAAATTATTATTTTTAAATTCGATCTATGATATTTAATGTGAAGAATTTTTATGTAAATGAGAAAGAAATCTGCTTACAAATAGCATTATTAAGCTTGATACCAAAGACAGCAATGAATTTCTAAAATGTTTTTAAATGAAATAAAAACGAAATTGGTCAAATCAAGAAAGGTAAATAAAGGTATTTTAAATTAATCAATTAAACATAAATATTGAACTTCATCATTATGTAACTAGCTCGGGAACCCAGCTTTGCCTGGAAACTTTTATAATCCAACAAACAAACAAACAAACAAACAAACACCCAAACAAACAAACAAACAAACAAAGTTTACTAGTCAAAATACACCATAGACTACCATTTATTTACTTAAGCTAAAGGTTACGACTACATAGTACAAAAAAAATTATCTTATCTATATATATCTATCTATCTATCTATATATCTATCTATCTATCTATTAATCTATCTACCTATCCTTATATCTATCTATCTATCTATCTATCTATCTAATTTTCGCTGGTGTATTAAGATTTTCCGGTATATTTCCCCCCACAGTATTTGAATCCTGAATCCATCCTGAGGTATTCAGAATTCACTTCTACCACATCCACCATACGTGAGAAGACTTTATTTTAACAAAAATATGTATTTTAGAAATAAAATAAAAATAGAAAAACTCTAAAAATGTTGAAATACTCCAACTCAATAAAGAAACATATTTGAAACGAAAACTGAAAGAAGCCAGCGCAAAAAACAAATTCACCTCATCCATCAAGTCTAGTAACTTTAAAAACATAGAAACCTGAGGCTCTTGCAGATTCTGTGTAGAATTAACATGTAGATTTGTAGAAACCCCTGTTTAGCACATTTTAAGAAAACTTCCATTTAAACTTTGTTGTGTAGTTTAGACTGAAAAAGGCGTTTGACTGAAAAGTTTTCGTGTGAATATCAGGCAAACCAAAATATTTTAAGCTTTTCTACTTAACCCTGAATCATAACGTATCTTGTTGGAGAGCTATTGACAAGTACAAAATGTTTTGAATTTCTTATGAACCTGGATGCTTTTAGTGTATGTATATTCTAAAATCTTAAAATAAAGTTTATTTAGATGAGAAACAAGTTATAAAAGTTGAACAAGATTTTATGAAAGTTAAATCTTACTTTATCTCAGGAAATTGAAGAACTTGGCTTGATACCAATATTGCTGAGGAAAAAGTTTATATTTTCATGTTGATTTAAAGTTTTAACAAAATTTTAACTTTTCTTTAAATCTCGCACAATCTAATACAATACTATACACGTTAGAGACCTTTATTCTTAACTTTAAACGAGGGAAGAAGGATGGGGAAGAAAACCCAGGGGAATTTACAACTATTAGATTATCTTCAATTTCTATTTCATATTTTCTGTTCCATGGAAAGGAAATTTGTAAAAAGCAATTAAGAAATTGGGAAGAACGACTGTCAGTTAAAGTATTGCTATGTGGATTATGTGACATGCAATTACGGAGAGGACCCGCCAGAGTTTTTGTAGACTTGTTTTCTTACTGTTTTGTTTAATAACTTTTTGGTTTCAGATTTCCCCATGGGACTACGGTCATTTCATTAGAAGGGAGAGGGGAGGTGTCAGACACACACAACACTCACACACATACATAGTTTCCAGTGTATATACAAATATTTAGCGCATTTCTTTTCATAATGTTTCGTGGATTTTGTAAATTCTAGTAAACATGTTTACAACAACAATTTTTCTTTTTTTTCCAATGGTCACAGCTACACGTTCAAGCATTTAGCGCAACTGTAATTAAAATAAGTGTAATTAAAATAACTGTTTGGCTGAAACGTCTTCGCTTTGATAGTTGGTATAAGTTTGCAGGGATTTAATATGCATGTGTTAATGTTTTTAAGTTTGTTTGTAGCTGGCTATAAACCTTTACGATCAGTTTACTCAGAGTTGACTTCGCACAACTTTCAATTCAACAAAAAGGGTTCAGTTGGAGGAGTTAGAGGAGATGAAGAAGCTGGAGGAGCTGGAGAAGCTGGAGGAGCTGGAGGAGCTGGAGGAGCTGGAGGAGCTGGAGGAGCTGGAGGAGCTGGAGGAGCTGGAGGAAGTTGGATGAGCTGGAGGAGTTGGAGGAGCTGGAGGAGTTGGAGGAGCTGGAGGAGCTGGAGGAGCAGGAGGAACTTGAGGAGCGGGAGAAGTTGGCGGAACGGGGAATTTAATTATTTTTTATATTCAAAGTTTTTATCTAAAAAATCTGAAGCAAGAAATGAAAAATATTGTAAACAAGAATCATATGGAAATATTATGATCAAAACAATGACAATTTCTTGTTTGACATTTAGAATTCAATAAACATATTTTAAATATGTTTATCAAATATTAACCAAATTTACGTCAAAGTTCACTCCATTAAAACACAACTGAACAAATTTTGAAAAGAAAAATTTATATTTGAGCATCTATCCTTGTACATTTATATTTGAGAATCTATCCTTGTAAATTTATATTTGAGCATTTATCCTTGTAAATTTGCAGTAAAATGTTCACAAATTTGTAGGCTAACTTCAAACAATTAAATTTTTGATTTGGTTAAAATTTTTTGAGAGAACTGTTAAATAAATTTTTTTTCTAAAATAATTTTTGAATTCGATTTTTTATATTTCCACGATCAACGCCGGGCACTTAAGCTAGTATTTAATATTTGTAAATGTAAATTTGTATTATAATTTTCGGCCTATTAATTTCTAAGGCGTTTTTTGTGACAATTAAGCTGTCTCTGGTAATTTATTAGTTCACTGGCTGAACATTATTGCATGTTTGACCACATTACCAGTCTAGGTATTGTTGACATAACAATTAGAACCGGTTCCCCCCCCCCCCCAGTTCCCCCAGTAGACCTGTTAGAGGGGGAAACTCAGGGTAATATTGGGTTCATATATTCGGCAATTTTACAAAAACCATATTAGCAGAAACTCTGATCTTTTGTTCAAAATGTCATTTATCAACATTTCGAAATTTTTACATCACAAGCATTTTGAACTTTTTGCTCGAAATTAAGAATTTTTTGTTCGAAATTACAAACTTTTTGTTCTAAATTTCTAACTTTTTGTTCGAAATTAAGAACTTTTTGTTCGAAATTACAAACTTTTTGCTCGGAATTTCGAACAGAATGTTGATCGAACAAAATATTAAGTTAGGCGAAGGTTTTCCATGTTATATTGATTTGATAAAGGTTTGAATGAAACTGTCTTTAACAATATCTCTGTGAAATAAACTATTACTATTTCCTTCTACTGAATTTATCAGCCTTATAAACTTGAAAAATATACTGTTTTGTCTGGGATAATTGTGTCGCAGTTCCACTTTTTCACCATCGGAAAATTTTCAACTTGAATATTGAATTGTTGAAAATTTGGTCTGAAATCTTATTTATTATTAATGGCGGCTGTAAGTGAATTTTATCGGGGAAACACAGTGAAGAATTGATGCGAATATATTATTCATCTCCTCTCCCCATTTACCCGAGGCAGGAACTCGTTTTATTTTAACTTTTCACAGGTTTTATTCAAATTCCATTTCTAAATGTTATATTGACAGCTAGTTTTAAACATTTCGATACCAGCAAATCTTGAGGGATGGATTTGGTTCTTAGTAATATCCTAATCATTCCTTCCCTATCCTATCCTATCCTATCCTATCCTGTCCAACCCTGTCCTATCCTGTCCTATCCTGTCCTATCCTGTTCTATCCTGTCCTATCCTGTTCTATCCTGTCCTACCCTGTCCTATCCTGTCCTATCCTATCCTATCCTATCCTATCCTGTCCTACCCTGTCCTACCCTGTCCTATCCTGTCCTATTCTGTCCTATTCTGTCCTTTCCTGTCCTACCCTGTCCTATCCTGTCCTATCCTATCCTAGCCTGTCCTATCCTGTCCTATCCTGTCCTATCATTTCCTATCCTTTCCTATTCTGTACTATCCTATCCTGTTATATCTCCTCCTTGCATGTCCTATCATGTTCTATCATGTTCTAGTCTATCCTATCCTGTCATTTAATGTCATGTTCTGTCAAATCATGTTCTATCATGCCGTAGTCTGTCCTATTCTGTCCTTTCATGTCCTATCCTTTCATGTCATATCCTTTCCTATCCCATCCTGTCCTATCCTGTTACATCCTCTCCTATCCTGTATATTCAAGTATGTTTTTTTTGTTCTATCCTGTCCTGTTCTGTCCTATACGTTCTATTCAATCCTACCCAACCATACTTTATCCTGTTCTATTCTATCCTACCCAACCATATTTTATCCAGTTCTATTCTATCCTATCCAACCCTACTCTATTCTGTTCTAATATATTCTATCCTATCCACGTCTCCTTTATTCTATTCTATCCCAGCCTACTCTATTCTATTCTATCCCAGCCTACTCTATGCTATTCTATCCCAGCCTACTTTATTATATTTCATCCCAGCCTACTCTTTTCTATTCTATCCCAGCCTACTCTATTCTATTATATTATATTCAATCCTATCCCAGCCTACTCTATTCTATTATATTCTATTCTATCCCATCCCAGCTTACTCTATTCTGTGCTTTTCTATTCTAAATTTCTAACATACCCCTAGCCTACTCTATTCTAATCTATTCTAACCTATTCCAATTCCTACTCTATCCTCTTATATTCTATTTTATCTTGTTTTCTCGAATATTCCCTATGTTCTCTATCCCTCAATGCTCTGGAGCAAATGACACTTTGACACTTCCATTATTGCAGACACTGCTAGGAATCTTCACTAAAATGTGGTCTCCGAGCTCCCTAGCTTCAGCTAAACCTCATCTAACAATCATCCCTCTCATCCTAGACTTTAGAATCTCCCCTCTTCTTTTCTTCAGCCTACAAATCCTTCTTCCTTTGATTCCTTCTTTACTCAAACAGTTTTTTTTTCATATAAATCTTTCCTTTTACTTAAATATACCTTCAATTGATTATCCTCTTCTTTCAGACTCCACAACTCTTTTTCGTATCAACACTCTCTTCTACTCTGAAACCCTCTCCTCTACTCTTCTCTCCAACCCTCTACTCTACTCCCCAACCCTCCCTCAACTCCTAAACCTTCTCCTCTACTCCCCAACCCTCTACTCTACTCTCCAACCCTCTCCTTTAATCCCCTACCCTCTCCTCTACTCTTCAACCCTCTCCTCAACTCTCCAACCCTCTACTCTACTCTCCAACCCTATCCTGGCTTTGAATTTAGTTGATGAGCCATGTATCTCTCTATACTTGTATTCCACTGCTAAACTACTTCAACCTCTGATTGAATTGAAACTAAATGATCCAAATTCAACAGTTTGCTACATTAGAGATACATTGATTTGAAATATAGTTAAACAATTTGAAAAAAAGTAAAAGGATACGATTGTTGAAACTGCAAAATTAAGATTACATCATAATTTCATGGATGTATCGCCCCTGACAAATACTTCCTTCCTACCCCAGTGTTAACCTATTATTAACCTATTGATTATTTTTTCCTTCAGTGTTACAACAACTATTATTATGTTGTTAAAGCGACGCTAATTAACACTTGAAATATTTCCAACATATACTATTTTAACACTTTCCACAGGATCGTTATTTATTTCATACTAGCTGAAGTGCCCGGCGTTGGCCGTGAATATCAAATCAAATTTTAAAAAAATTGAAAAAGAAGTTCCAATTTTGAAAATAAAAATATTATTTGTCTAACTTTACCTACCCCCAGGGAACCCATGGGTTTCCTCAAAAATTTAGCTAATTCGGTCCAGCCTTTTCGAATATTTTTACCCTTAGACACCCCCTGGCTACCCATGAGTGTCCACAAAAAAAAAATCAAAAAATTTGTGTCCGGGCGTTTAGCCAGCTCTAGGCAACATATAAATGAATGTCTTGTTTTATTATATAGATGAGCAAAGAGCTTTATTATACAGATTATATGCTCCCAAAGAGCTTTATTATACAGATTATATGCTCCCAAAGACATTTAGCGTAAAACGCACATGGCAATGTCTTTTTTATGAGGAGGTTATTTTAATATCCACTACCAGAATGCAATATTTCTACACCAAACTAAATATGATTTCAGACCCAAGTTTGATAGTTTTATTATTAAGTTCTTTATTTTTTCCACCAATTCTACAGTTATGATATAATTAGAGTTGTTTTCTTACTATAACTTGTGATAAAGGCAACCGAGGTAATAAGTAGAAAATCGTAATGTCGCATGTCAATTGATTTGCCATTTTTGAATAATTTACCATGATTTTGTTTTTGCTGTAAATATTAGAACAATATTGATTCAAACCTTTTAATTCAAAGTCGAGAGTCGAGACATGGTAAGCAATCAATTTAATAATTTATGTTTTACTTTAATGTTTTAAATTATTTTAACACTGAAAGGGGGGGGGGGAGTTTGAGTCTATAAATAGCCGAGTGTCTAGTCCCCCTTCCCCCCCCCCCCTCCACCTAAAAAGCTTATTTTTGAATATTTTAAAAAGTGTGCTTAATTGTCGAGATGCTAATAAGAGATCTAATTGTTCACCAAAAATATGTACATTTTATTCTTTACAAGTGTTGCCAATGAAATTTTAAAAAAATTGAAAAAAATTGAAAACAAAATTGATATCTTTAAAAAATGCTAATTTTGGAGCCTATAGTACCCCTGGGATACCCCTGGGATACCCCTGGGTTGCCTTCAGAAATGTCCGCCAATTTGGTCAAGCCTTTGGCCAGCAGCCATAACTAACCTTTGTATATTTTGTTTCGCGACCAGTTTGTCTCAGTCTATTCGTGAGTAGCCCCTGGATGATCTCTCCTAGTTTCTGTAAAGCCCCTGGATCTGGACGTGTGCAGTCTGTACTGTCTAAACTCTGGCATCGAAACTAGTTTTTACTTGTATATATGCAGAAACTCATGGTAACAGTTCAAAGCTCCATAGTGTTGAATTAGCGTCAGGTCGAGAAACATATATCTGTGAATTTATCGTTTGTTATTACTTTGCGGCTTAAATGTGCAGTAAATTGAAGTGGTTATGTTTTCAGAGAAAACGTTTTGTGACCAGATAAATGGATTCCATGTTCGGATTTCTTGCCATATTGAGGTATTTGTTTGTACCAGGGTTTGGCATATTTGTTTGGTGCAGAGTAGACCAAATCACGTGTGATTATTTCTTTTAGTCTGATTATACTGTAAAGGACAGGGCTTTAAGTTGTACAATGTACATAAGTCATTTTTAAAATATTCTTATTCTACAAAGTATTATCTAAAGACTGTACATAGCTCATTTTTCAAATATCCCAATCTACAAATTTAAGTAAATTTTCAATACAAAATTAATCTATTCTTATATACCTATATATTTAAGCTATTCGCTCATATATATATATATTTGTATATATATATATGTTGACTATGGCTGGCTAAACGGCTGGACCAAATTTTTTGAGGAAATCCCTTGAGTACCCTGTGCGGAGAGTAACATGGACAAAAAAATATTCGATTTGCTCTTTTAAATTCCAATTTTTTTTAATTCAATTTTTTTAGATTCCACCGGCAACGCCGGCTACTTCATATGTTATATGTTGGATGTTAAGAGTAAAAGTCTAAAGCAAGCCTCAAACTTTTTAGTTAATCTCGATTCTAAACATTCAAAATCTCCAGCCGTCATTCTTGTTAAAAAGTTGTAATTAGTTTTTTCTCAGTAGTCCCCTTCTTCCCCCCCCCCCCCTTATAGATTCTTCTCCCCCCCCTCCCATCATCAAGTCTTAAAACTAAATCTCTCACATAATTCTGGTTTTCATCAAATTTTTTCAAAATTAACAAAATATTTCAAGAAATTGATTTGTTTGACGTAAAAATCACAGAGAACATGCAACAGGGAAATTAGACACATTGGGAAATATTCTCAAGATCCTTTTGGTGGAAAATTAATTTGCTTCCTTTATTATCAAATTACTTAAAGATCTAATACAAAAAGTTATACTTTTCCCATTATCTCTTGTCTAAGTCAGAATTTTGCTTAAATAAAATTCATTCAAACAATTGTTTAGAAACTTAAAATTAATTCTTTAATGAATTTGAGATTATAGTTGCCAAACTAACTATCGCCGCATTGATTCATCTTTAATTATCTCTTTTCATCCCAATTTGTAACTTGTATTATTAATCACCGATTCAAGATACATGTTTGAACCGTCTCTAGACCTAACTCAAACTTATAAAATCGGATTCAAGGACTAGATAAACACTTTTTTGACAACAAACCCTAATATTGCATTGAAAAGTTTGAGATTAAAAATGTACTATCAAATGATTCTGGTTCCTTAGAATCAAAAAGAATAAGTATAGAGTGGAATTAAGACGAAAAGAGTATAAAACCACAATCAATTGTGTTGAACTGTTTCCATATCTGCAGGTGAACTATACACTTTTGTGCTAAAATATCCTTTTGAGCCTTAGAACATATTTTTATAAAAAAAAGTTCCTAAACATTTTTTTATTTTCTCTCAATCAATTCTCTGACAACCTGTCAAGCATTCCTGAGTTCATTTTAGCATAAACTTTTAATAGAACATATTGTAATGGATATGTCCAGGCATAATACTGTATTATTATAATTTGTGAACTGTACATGAATTGTACACTTTGAACTTCTTTCAGGCTCAAAGGGACTAAACAAATTCATACCAAGGGATATTTTATTTCCCTTCTATAAAATTCTCTGTTCTGAACTTAGGGCTGAATTTTCCCTTTTTATACAAGAATTTCAACTACCGTTCTTCATGAAGTATATCGTGTACTGTATGTGAATTTCCTTGCAGAGAAATACATCATCTCACAAGGAAGATTAAATGCCTTTTAAATAAGAAATACTTACGAGAAAGGATGTTTTCAGACTACAGAAAAAAATTGTGGATGGAAAAAAAACTTTACCTCCATTTTGACTTTTACATCTTCTCATAGTTTATAGAGTTCTAAATGTATAGGTCAGTGTAGTTACCTCAAATTCAAAAAATACGCTCAGCCTCTAGGGTTTCCAATACAAGTGGTATTTGCTCGTAATTTCAGCGCAATTCCATAAAACTTTGCGCAATTTTGTACAATTCTGCACAAAACAAAACAGTTGCATGCAATTCCCCATAGTTGCGCGCATTCTGTGCTGAGTAGAGAAAACTGCTTATATCCAACAAAAAAATGGCTTAATTTGCTGCAAAACATCATTGACTGCCAATCAAGCGATTTTATGTTAAATATCAGCAATTTCATTTCGCTTAACCCTATTCCTGCTGTTATTTTTTACATAACTCAAAAAGTATTGGTCTGCGGCTGTTGAAATTTTCTGACTTTTCCTACATACCCAAAGCCCCCCCTTTAGGCCTAAAACCGGGCTTTAATACTAACTGCCTGAGTCCTCAGGCACACTGCCTGAATGACTTAATTTTTGCAAATTTGCAATTTTTTTGCAGATTCTAAAAGTAGAGCACAAGAGCTTTCCAATGATGTATCATTTGTAATATTTGGACATCAAACATGGGATTTAGAGGGGGGGGGGGGTCAAATTGATCATTATCCTGTTTTCAAGTACCCCAGCAGAGATAGGGTTGACCGTCATTCATCTTTGGGTGCCAAATGAAGGTTTTTTAGTCTGTAAGAGTGTGTAGATACATATTATGGGCACCAGTTGACATTAACAATTTTTTGACAGAAGCATGTATAATGCTGTTTTCAGTAAACAATTTGTTAAAGCATTTTAAGGAAACCTTGATCTTATTTAACCAATGTGTAAACACTGATATGCATACTGCAAAGAAACCTTTGTATGCATTTTGTTCAGTTCTAACCTTCAGTTAAGAAAAATTCCCTTAACTTCCCTTTAAAGTGTAGTTATAAATAATTATTGTTCAGTTGCTAAAACATTTGTCAAACAATATCTATATTTTTCAAAGTCCATTTTATGTTATGTAAACATCAAAACAAGGTGGTAGGTACTTCCCTAATGGACTTTTCCCAACCAGCAACTTCCCAAATGTGCAATTTTCCAAGCAGCAACTTCCCAAATGTACAATTTCCCAAGCAGCAACTTCCCAAATGTACAATTTCCCAAGCAGCAACTTCCCAAATGTACATTTCACCAATGACAATTTTCCAAGTGGCAACTTCCACATGAAGGAAAAGCGGCATTAATGAGCATTTAAGTTTTACATTTAAAAAAGAATTTCTCAACTTATTTTCAGAAAATGTGCAACTTAAAAAAAAATTCATTCAGTTTCTCTCAGTCAGGAAAGAACATGTTGGCGGCCTTCAAAACATGTATTAATCCTTATCCTTATTATTATTTACGGTTAGGTTAAGCTTTCTGCAGCTATTACTTGTGTTAAAGAAAATAAATTACATTATTTAAGGTTATGTTAGGCGTCTGAGGCCCCGCAGGCTACAATGGGGGACAATGACTGCAGCTAGGATGGGCGTTGGCTATTACCTGTTTTAAAGAAAATATAGTGAATCATTTTAGGAAATTGTTTCTTGGGAAAATATACATTGGGAAGTTGCCGATTTTCCTTCATGGGGAAGTTGTCATTTGGGAAATTATCATTTGGGAAAATGTACATTTGGGAAGTTGCTGCTTGAGAAATTGTACATTTGGGAAGTTGCCACTTGGGAAAATACCTTAGGGAAAAGGCCTGTAGAAAAGTACCTAGCATCCAAATCAACACACTGTCATTCACTACGTATATTATTTTTGTATGTAAAATTGTATCATTATCGAAATATGTGGTTTTAAGGGATTTCACAACGTAACAGAACACTCAACATTTTTAATGAAAATAATCTTCTAATTTTTTTCATATTTTTATTTCTTTACATTTTTATTTTACAAAGAAATTTACTATACATGATGTTTCTTTATTATTAAATCTCTGATTTACTATGGATATATTTATAAACTAGGCTTTCTGAGCAGAAAACTTTAGAATGGGATATCCTTCCTTAATCCCGATAGGTTGACTTATCTGGAGATTAATAACAAGAGGAGAAAAAGCGTTATTTAATCTCGAGATTAAGAAAAAGAGTGGAACTAACATTAATCCTGGTATCCACCATTCAAAAGTTCCCAGCACAGGTCGCTTCGCGCCCATCTTCTATTTTAATTGTGAAAATTTCGTGGATTTTTAAAATATAATAAAAGTCGAATTTTGTTTAAGGATAATTGAATCATTTGATCATCAATAAACCTTCCCTTGGGACATATGAAGTCCAACACAGACAAGCAAAGTATTTATGTATATCTACATCTACATCTACATCTACATCTACATCTACATCTACATCTACGTCTACGTCTACGTCTACGTCTACGTCTACGTCTACGTCTACGTCTACGTCTACGTCTACGTCTACGTCTACGTCTACGTCTACGTCTACATCTACGTCTACGTCTACGTCTACGTCTACGTCTACGTCTACGTCTACACATCTACACATCTACACATCTCTTACACTGCAATAAATAAGGAATTTAAATGTAAAAACAGGAACTGCTACTCATGTAATTTGAAAATCTTGTAAACCACTCTGTAACATATTATCTACAAAAATTGGATTTTTCAGTGCTGGGGTTTCTCCTTCTCTTCCCGGCCTTGTTCCCTTTGCTATTCACCCATCCTTTTTTTTTCTTTTCCTTTTTTAAAAAAAATCACTTTGTGAATTGTGTAATGTATTCCTTATTTGTTAATTTTAAAAAATAAAATGTATCTATAAAACTTTAGGGGTCCAGCCAATCAAAGCAACCAGAAATGGTTAGGCTGTAGCCCTGGCTAATAATTGTTTAGTAAAAAATTATAAAATGTAAAATGTATTTATTATATATATTATATATTATATTATATTATATATATTATAATGTTATGTTAGCCAAAATATATATCTATCTATCTAATCTGAGTTGCTGCCAGAGTCTCTGCTAATTTCGCTGCTCTTACAATATGGGATGCTTCCACTGCATTCCCAGCTATGTTAACTGTTCTTCCAGTCTGAGATGCTCGAACTGTGTTCTCAGCTGCTTCATTTGCTGGACTCACAACAGGTCTGTGATGAGCTGCTCTACAATGAGCGGCGTCTCCGTATTCAGAATCCTCTGGAGAGTTTAGAGCAGCCTCTTATGCACTGGCGGGGAAATCTAGTTTTCCTCTGTACAAACTCCAGTAACTCTGTTTATAGTTCAAAATGAGGAATAAAGAGCGTCCTCTAATATCCTTAGGGATGCTGAAGATTCTGAGGATGTGTATTCATGTTAAAGGATGGGATTGGGAAGGAGGCTGGCTTCCTCCTTAGTCCTCTGGTATTTCTTCTCTGGTATTCCTGGTAAGATATATCATCCTGAGAAATGTCAATGAAGTACAAGTCCCCAGGCTTAATAGGGATAAATGGAGCTAAGCTTTAACGTCTATCCTGTATAAGATTCTGGAGCGTACTGCTCCTATTCTCCAGGTTCTCTACTCAGCTTAGATTCAGACAAAGAGTTGAGGGGTTTTAGTATCTGGTCATATTATGTTTTAGATACTACACTCAGCTTTTTCTGGAGATCTAAATAGCTGTTTAAACCAATCTAAGAACCTTTCCGTGATTCTACCTTTTAAAAAGTCAGGGTCAACTTTGAAGTGTAGAAACGCCTTTAGCTTTGATTTACCCCTCTAACTCACTCATATTTTTTTGTATCCCTTTACATGTACAGTTTAGGACTATAAAGCACTTGTTAGCTTTGGTTTTTAAGAAGATGTTGGCAAAGTTCTCATCCATTTTTGCTTGAAAGCTTGAGAGCTTTAACTCACAGTGTACTGAGTTCCCTGAGGGGTTCATGAGTTATGATCGGACGTACAAACAAACAGACAAACAAAGATTACTACTTTGAAATAAAAAATAAATTTTTCTATTTAAGAAATTTCTAATTTTGACAAAAATCAACTTAGCTGAAATATCCCCATGTTGGTTTTATCTAATCAAATAAAAACAAAATAAAAGATGGAAACATCAAAAAGCACTTTATCCCTCCTTATCTTTAACAATTACTTTATTTACTACTTAAATCCCCACTTAGGAATTAGAAATAGATAAAAATAAAATAAAAGTCAAAATAAACAACAAATATAAAGTAAATGGAAAATTATCAAAGAATCATAGAGAAAGGAAACGAAGAGGTAAAGCCAGGGGGATGATAGTTCTCTACCTGTGTGCTCAGTTAGCTGTACTGTACACTTACAATGGTTTACTAATATTGATATACTATAGGTTAGGCCAGAATCTTCTTATAATAAACAAATATGCAGTACGCAGACGCTCTCGGTATCGTTGATGGCCTATACAATTGGTAAAGGATTAGCGTACATCATCACTCTATACAGTACACTATAAACTCTTTGGGTAAAGCTTGCCTTAGATGTACACAACCGACCTCTCTATTAATTAATAAATAGAGTGGTTGGTAGTGTACATCACAATATGTGTATGTATCTAACACTAAACTTGTATATAAGTGATCGTGTTTCTTGGGGGTGGTAAAATGTAGATAATTGAATATTTGAATAGATAATTAGATCGACACTTAGTATGGATTGTAAACACAGGATTGTATACTGCAGTACATTCCCGTTCAGTTGTTTGTTTTTGTTAATAAAAGTATGACCAAATATTGCATCGTGAAAAAATGCACAAACAATTCTCATTGTAAAAATTTGAGTTTTTTCAAAATATCAAAACACTGTGCATGGCTAGACCTTTTAAGGTTGGGAGACTCCACCATATTTTAAAGAAGGAGTCAGGGGAAAAGACCAAGTTTGAAGAAAAATGCAATGTGGGGGGGCAATGCCTTGTTCCGCAATTTTCTTTTATCAAGAATACATTTCTTCTTTAGTTCATATCAGATGTATTGACTAATTAAATATCCTGTTAGTGAGGTTCGTTTTTTTTCATGGCTGAGTATTTAATACACACTTTTCTTGCCCCCTCCCCCCCTAGAAAAATTTCTCTTTTCGGTTGAGTACATCTGAGGTAAGCTTTACCTCAGATGCAAAGAATGTACTTTTTTTCAAGAGGACCAAAGAATGTATTTTTTTCAAGATGACCAAAGAATGTATGTATTACAAGAGGCCTTGCATTTAACAAATTTAACGCTGTGTAATTTTTGTTTTTAAAAATATATTTAAAGGGATTGTAATTTTTGTAATTATTGTAATTTCATGGAACCCTCAATTAAAAGAGGTGCAAGGTACCCTTTAAAGCTTCATGCGATCAAGATAATGTGGAAGATATCGTCGATTTACTGGCTTGCAAAGCTTATTTAAATATTAGAATTATCTCACTAGTTTTGTGGCAAGAAAACCGCTAATCACTTTTATTGGAAAACCGCAATTGCCGGAACAACCCTTTTGACGGACTAAAACATGTCAGAACAATCTGTTTGACCGACTATGACATGCCAGAACAACCTTTTTGACCAACTACAACCTGCCAGAACAACCTTTTTGACCATCACAACATGCTGGAACAACCGGTTTGACAGACCAAAACATATCAGAACAACCTGTTTGACCAACTACGACATGCCAGAACAATCTGTTTGCCTGACTATGAAATGCCGGAACAACCTTTTTGACCAACTAAAACATGTCAGAACAATCTGTTTGACCGACTATTTTATGCCAGAACAACCGGTTTGACCAACTACAACATGCTGGAACAACCGGTTTGACAGACCAAAACATATCAGAACAACCTGTTTGACCAACTATGACATGCCAGAACAATCTGTTTGCCGACTATGAAATGCCGGAACAACCTTTTTGACCATCTACAACATGCCAGAAACAACTGTTTTACCAACTACAACATACCAGAACAACCCGTTTGACCAACTAAAACTTGTCTGAACAATCTGTTTGCCAACAATGATATGCCAGAACAACTGGTTTGACCAACTACAACATGCTGGAACAACCGGTTTGACCAACCAAAACATGTCAGAACTATACGTTTAACCCACCATGACATGCCAGAACAATCTGTTTGCCCGACAATGAAATGCTAAAACAACCCTTTTGACTGACTAAAACATGTCAGAACAATCTTTTTGACCAACTACGACATGCCAGAACCACCAGTTTGACCGTCTACAACCTTCCTGAACAATCTGTTTGACCATCTATGACATGCCAGAACCACCTGTTAGACTGACTATGGCATGCCAGAACAATCTGTTTGACAGACTATGAAATCCCAGAACAACCTGTTCAACCGTCTATGACATGCCAGAACAACCTGTTTAAACAACTACGACATGGCAGAACACCCTGTTAGATACACTACGACATGTCAGAACAACCTGTTTGACCGACTCGACAATGACATGCCAGAACAAGAGTATGCTTTTTACCAATGAAGTGACTGCAAAAAAGTCATAATTCTTTTTTGGCATGTTGAAAAGTACGCTATATGTCAATTTTAAAAAGCAACAATAAAGATTATAAAATGTTTGGCCATCTTGTAAATACAAAGAATTTGGGAAACATCGATGAACCCGGTGTAGTCTTTGAGACTATTGTAAGTCAACGCTTAAAAGCTTTTAAATAAATGTCATCTCCGATCAATTTTAAAATTTGATATAAGGAATAAGCTTTTAGGTAGGACAAGAGGCGGGGGAGATAGAGAAAGAAATAATTGAAACAAAAAAAATATAATTGTCAACGATTTCAAAAAAACTTAAGTTTTAGTGCCAATTTAATGTAGCTTCAAGACCTGTAATCTTTTGTTATCTATTTTAAATGTATTTATAAAAATATAACAAAAACAATTTACAACCAATAAAGTTCAATATTGTTAAAAGTAGGGATGGATTTTTTTTAAAACTAAAAAACAAAACGATCGTTTTGTTAAAAATATTGTATTTTTAAAAACGTTTACGACTGTTAACGACCTTTTAAAGAGAAAGTATGTTTTTGATTTGAAAATCCAAGGTCAGAAAACATTCAGGTTATTTGTTTCGATAAAAAAACATTTAGGACAACATTCAGAATGTTATCTTTCTGAAAAAAAATCAAATTAATTGTCAAAAAACTCAGATTTATTAGCAATTTTTTATTAAACTATCGTTGTTAAGAAATATTTACCGTTTTTATAAGCACTCGTTTTTGGTTAAATAAAAATGGTTGTTTACAAAACAATCGTTTTTCGTTTTTTTAAACGTTCAAAACGAGTGGTTCATTTTCAAAGAAGATGATTTTTTTCCAAAAACGAAACTTCCCTTTTTAGAAAAAATTAAACAAAACGAAACATATAAAAAACCAATTTTTTTTGACAGTTTTTACCCTAGTTACAATACTAGTTCTAATCAGCAGGAAAGTGAACTTTTCTTAACCTATGAAGAAATGTTCAGTAAATAATCTGTGCACAAAATTCATGGAAGGTCAAAATATCAAACATTTTGCTCTCCAACAAAATTCATGGAAGGTCAAAATATCAATAATTTTGCTCTCCAACAAAAAGTTTATTATTTCTAAGTGTGAATTCTCTAAAAAAAAACAGTTGACGATTTTGCAGCAGATTAATTTAAGAAAAAATTGTGAGACAAACAATTATCAATTGATTGAGAATGATGTCCTTGTTAATTTATGGGTACCGTTTAAAATTGGACATGCCAATCTGTAGATAGAGGGTTACTACAAATTACATGCTCAGTCCTTTTTACAGAATGGATGGAAGGGAGAGTAAAAGGATAAAATGGTTTAATGATACAGAATGGATGGAAGGGAGAGTAAAAGGATAAAATGGTTTAAGGATACAGAATGGATGGAAGGGAGAGTAAAAGGATAAAATGGTTTAAATTGTGTGGTGTAAGGTTTCCTATAGTTCTACAATAGGGATCCTTATACACACAAATATACAGGTTGGGAAATATAAGAATGGATTCAAATAAACAAATCACTTTAAACTAAGCTAGTGGGGTAGGTGAAAAAGGGCTATGATAGGCGGGGCAATGTAAAAATCTGGCCGCGCCATCAAAGTTGAAACTGAGCTGGCATAGGAAAGTTCGGGCTGGTACTTGCCACGAGTCACTAAGGGCCTACAGTGGAATGTTTGTTGAACGATTACACTAAATTTCGGTACCAAAAGCATAGTTAATATTCTTATGATTAACAAGTTTGTTAAATTAAAAGTAAAGATTTGGAAACGTTTTTTCCAGCAGAACAACAATTAAAATAAAAACTGCTGATTCGTAATAGAGTTTCTTGCGGAATGGAAATTCCGCATTTTATTCAATCGCAAATTCCTTATTTATGAGCTTTCTTACGTAAGGAAAAATTCTAGCATATCTTGATGTGGAAGAAAATGAGTAAATAATGCAGGGAATAATTTTGACGCAAATTCTGCGCAAAAATTTGCACTAAATAGCAAATAGTTTCATTTGCGAAATGTTCCTGCAGTGCTCGCGCGCAAATTCTGCAAAAAAAATCGCGGATTTGTTAAACAGAGAATTGCGCATCTTTTGTGTTTGTTGCCGCAAAATTAATTGTTACACATTTCGCAGGCAAGCTTGGGAAAATTGCAAGCAAATTTTCTCCGAATTGCGCATTTTTACGATCGCAACCTTATCTCTTAGAAAATCTGTTCATAAGAAACTTTAATCACAAGCACTTTGTGTATTTTACCCTGAACTCTCAACCTGCCCAGCGCTTTCATTTAAAAACTTTTAAAAACCCATAATACTTGGCATTAAGGAAATAAAGAAATCGTAGATGCAATATTTTGTTAATTTCATCTTCATAGGGTGGTAAAAAGTTGTAAGAAGGATAGTAGGGGGTAATAACAAAATTGGTCACCCTGTGCATATACTTTGTATGGGGGGAGGGGGGGGGAGGTAATTCCACACTCCAACACTTCAATAAAATAAATTTAAACACGTTTCTCCATATTTATTGGATTTATGTTCAAGAGTAAACAGATCTTAAGAATAAGATTAAAAGCGATGGTGTGAGCTTCTACTGTGGCAATAAGCTCAATTTGAACCACATGTCTGAATCACTTCAGGTTCAAATTTGATAATAAGAATTAGAGCTGAGAGCGTCCGAACCAGTCTAAACCATTCTCATCTGCTTCAGCTAATCTTCCTCATTCAATAATTTCCATTACTGTATTCTTAAATGAGGTTTTATATATTTATATTTAAGGTCTTTTGCTTATTGTGATATTGTTATGCTCTATTTTATAAATATATAGATTGGATAGATAAGTTGATAGATAGATAAATTTATAGAATGGATGAATAGATAGACATATATATATATAGATAGATGAGCGGATAGATGGACAGATAGATATAAGTACACATAGATAGATAGATAGATAGATAGATAAACAAATAAATAGACAGATAGATAGTTAGGTAGAAAGATACGATAATATTTACATAGAGGTAGATAGAAAGCTATAGATAGAGAGCTACATACTGTTAATAAGAACAGATTTTCTAAACGTGATATTTTGACTTGAAATGTGAAGGATAGATTATATCTGAACTATTTTCACTTTATTTCCCTCAGATAATGCCCACTGCAATAATCAGTGTCNTTTAACAATTTTCTCCTTATAGACGCAACAGATAGAATTAAGATGGATAAGAAGAAAGTCAATATGAACCAAAAGCAAATATCCATAATTCTTCATTGATGAGTGCTACACGAAAATTAAGAGAAAAAAGGATCCATGTAGATCCCTGTATCCTTGTATCCTTGTATCCTGTATCTTTGTTTCTTTGTGACCCTGTGTCCCTGTATCCTTGTATCCATGTATCCATGTATCCAGGTTTCCCTGAATCCCTGTATCCTTATATCCATGCATCCCAGTATCCCTTTATCCTTGCATCTCTATATCCTTATACCCCTGTATCCTTGATTCCTTTTATCCATGTATCCATGCATCTCTGTATCCCTGTACCCTTGTATCCTTTTATCCCTGTATCCTTTTATCCCTGTATCCCTGTATCCATGTATCATTTTGTATCCCAGTATCCTTGTATTCCTGTATCCCTGTATCTCCTCCTGCAAAACCAATTTATATCCAAATTGAAAACAAATTGATATTTTCCTTCCCGAGCTTCAGGGGTGACTTTATAACAAATTATTCTACAAATATAAAAAATCCCCCCTCCCCCTCCCCCCTCTCAGCTTCATTATATTTTCTCTAAATATGATTAAAAAATTGAGTTAACGCTCACCGGGTGAAATTGATAGGTTAGATCAGGGACAAATGTTTCAATAAATAATTAAACAAGACATATATTACTTGTTGGCAACCCTACTATATGGTCGACAACTTCATAAATAACAAAATAGAAATAAAAAATCCCAAATTTGAAAACAATACAAATATTATGATGGCTGCAATTTTTTATTTAAAAAAAGGTAAGTCCCTATAAATATGCAATAATTGCAAATAACCTTCCATGTAAAAATGGCAATGCCAAATTTACACTGTTCCCTTAACAGCTTCGTCTGATAGTTTAAATTATTTATGTTTTTGCTTATTCACTTTGTTTATTTTCATTGGTGGTTTCTTCACAAAAGTGACTTGCGCATTTCTTGCTTAACTCTATTCCTGCTAGGGGGGGGAGGTTAATTTGCCCCCCCCCCTGTAGCTGTTTTTATATAACTCAAAAAATAATGGTCTCAGGCTGCAGAAAATTTCTGATTTTTCCTAAATACCCATAGCCCTCCCTTTTGATCTAAAACCGGGCTTTTATACTAACTGCTTAAGTCCTCCTTGGCACACTGCCTGAATGACCACTTTTTCTTGTAACAAACTAAATCTTTGTTTTGACCCACTTTCAGTAGTCAGATTTTGATAACTTTTAGCTTTTTAGAAAACCTGCAACATAAGGAAACCGATTGCACATTCACAACTTATGCAAAGATATTTTGCAAATTATTTGCAAGCAAACCGTTAAAAGAAATTTGCAAATTTGCAAAAAAAATGTATGTATTTCCTCTACCTGACTCGACTGAATTTGAATTTCTAAAAAGAGAATGGCGTGGGATGGGTGGTTATAGATAGATAAGGAATATGTCACGGTATTCATTTATTATTTAGAAATTTGAACAAGATTTTCCTTTTCCACGAAGCTCAGTCTAAAAGTTGAAACGTGGAAAACATCACAAACCTTTCTCTGGAATAATCTTCTCCCCGTGGTTGAAGAGAAATTGAAACAATACGATTCCTAGAAACCTTGCTCGCTGTTCCTCCCATAGTTTAAACTTGGATAGAATAGGTGGAAAACTTGGACAGTTAATTAGTCAGCGGTTTCTCACCTCTATTCGTGAAAAACGGCAAAGAATTGAAGTTTTTAAAAATGCCTCTAGATGGAAGTAGTAGTGAGGCAGGGGAAGGGGTAAGTTATGGAAGTGGGAGGGGAGGAAAGTATAGAGTGGGAGTGGGGTGGGGGAGGTAAGTAAGGGAATGGAAGGGATTATTTTTATATTGCCGACTTTGTGGAGTGTTATCTTTGGGAGTAAACATAGGATAAAAGCAAGGTGGAAGAATATATGTTTGTCAATGTTTGTCGTCTGTTTGTTTCTTGTAAAAAATATTTAGAAATTCGTGTTGTATGTGAGTGCTATTTTCACGTTTGTGTTAGTGTTTTATGTGAGTGTTGGTTTGTGTTTTGTGTTATGTGTGGGTATTGGTTTATGTAATATGTCATGATGGTTTGTGTTGTGTACTGCAAGGAACTGTTCGTTTCTGCTTTTGTGTTGTGTGTTTTATGTGAGTAGCAGGTTTTGTGTTGTGTGTTATGTATACGTATTGATTTGTGTGAATATAGGCTTTTGTTGTGTGTGAATGTTGGTTTGTGTTGCGTGTTATGTGCGAGAGTTGGTTTTTGTTTTGTGTTATGTGTGAGATTTGGGTTTTGTTGTATGTTATGAGTGAGATTTGGGTTTTGTTGTGTGTTATGAGTTAGAGTTAGGTGATATTTTGTGTTGTGTGTGAGAGTTGGGTTTTGTTGTGTGTTTTGTGTGACTGTAGGTTTTTGTTGTGTATTATGTGTGAGAGTTGAATTTTATTGTATGTTATGTGTGAGGTTTGGTTTGTGTTTTGTGTGAGTATTGATTTGTCTTGAGTGTTATGTTATGTGTGAGTGTAAATTTTGATGTGTTATACATCTGAATGTTGGTTTTTGTTGTGTGTTATGTGTGAGAGTTGGGGTGTGTTGTGTTTAGTGTGTTAGAGGTGGGTTATGCTGTGTATTGTATGTGCGAGTGTTTGTTTGTTTTGTGGGTTATATGTGTAAATGTTATTTTTTGTTGTTCTTTATATATGAGAGATTGTTGTGTTGTGTGTTGTGTGTTTTGTGTTAAAGTTGGATTTTCGTTGTGTGTGTTATGTGTAAATGTTGGGTTCAGTTGTGTTTCATGTGTGAGTGTTGGTTTTTCTAGTGTGTAATGTGTGAGTGCTGGTTTTTGGTGTGTTATGTTTGCGAGTATTGGTTTGTGTGAGTATAAATTTGTGTTCTGTGCTTTGTGTGACTGTAGGTATTTTTGTATAACATATGTGAATGTTGGTTTGTCTTGTGTTTTTTTTGTGTGAGAACTGGGTTTAATTGTGTTAGGCGTTAGAGTTGGGTTTTGTTGTGAGTTATGTGTGAGAGTTGGTTTTTCTTGTGTGTTATGTGTGAGAGTTGAGTTTTTGTTATTCGTTGTGTGCAAGAGTTGAGTTTTTTGTGTGTTATGTGTGAGAGATAGAGTTTGTTGTGTGTTATGTGTGAGTGTTAGTTTGTGTGTTTCTCTAATGCAACCATATTTATTATTACATACACAGAGTTGAGTATATAAAAAATATGCATCAATTTATAAACTTTGCATCGATATATTTTCGCATCATAATGCCAAAATAGATTTTAATGTTAAATAGATTTTTTTTTAATGATTTTCATATTTACATTTTGTGTTTATTTTAGTGTTTTTTCAAAGCTGCTAACTTTAAGCTGAAAGGGGATTATAAGCACTGCAAAAAAAGGAATTAAATTGCGGAAAAATCTCTGCAAATATACCTTCATAGGCCCATACAAATTTGCGTAGACTAAAAGTATATGATGGCAGAAATAAGAATAAAAAATGTTGATGCCTATACAAACTATGATAATTATATAAAGAGTTAAATTAAACCACAACCCCCTCCATCATCCATGCTGAGGTGCTCTTACAGACTTTGTTTGATCAAGGATGAATAAGATATTTTTTAATCTGAAAATTTATTAATCTTAATTGAGGGTTCTCGCCGTGAAACAAAAAAAATTGTGAATATATGCCATAGAGACAATGAAGGAAATAACAGAATTGTTCAAATTGATCTTTTCAAGACAGACAAACGACGATAGATAAAGGTTTAAAGGGTACCGTTGTAAATCTGACATGGCATTCTTGAAGTAGAAAACAGTCCCTTGAAAACTTTCTGTAAACAATTGAAAAATAATTAAATTGTTTTCAAATTTAAATATCAATATCAAATTGTTGAGGGTTCTCTGCACACAAAAAATAAAGGGTACCGTTGTAAATCTGACATGGCATTCTTGAAGTAGAAAACAGTCCCTTGAAAACAATTGAAAAATAATTAAATTGTTTTCAGAAATCCAATTTTACAGTTCTAAGTAAAATTTAAAGTATTTACTTTTCTAAATCTGTTCTCCTGATTTATTTGTATCAAATCAAACCAACATAACTGTAATTGATGAATTGATTAATAGTTGTATCCTGATTTATTTGTATCAAATCAAACCAACATAACTGTAATTGATGAATTGATTAGTAGTTGTATCAAAATCAAAATAACATATTTCTATTCAATCAAACTGAATTATTTGTATTAAATTAAACAAATATATTTAATCAAAAAATCATATTTGTTCATTAACTTTTCTTTATTTTTCAGAGCTAACCAACACAATAATGAGCATATAAAATAGACTATTACAAGAACTTAGATATGAATATAAAAAACCTCATTTTAAAAATACAGTAATGGAAATTTTGGAATGAATTTGTATGAGCGCTAAGTTATTCGGTATGAGACGTCTTTAACAATTTTCTCCTTATAGACGCAACAGATAGAATTAAGATTAGTAGCGATACAAAAGTGCTTTTTTATCGCATTAAGCCTATTTCCCCTTTAATTTTTCGCGAACACTCCCTTTAAGTATCACATTAAGGAAAAAGAAGGAAGCCCCCCCTCCAGGGTATTTTGGGCAGAAGAAAGTTTTCTAACATAGGTTTAAGAAAGATGAGGTTTTTCTGAATGTGTTGTTCTTGTTTGTCGGAGGAAAAACATGTTGTTTCAACCAAACGTGTTTTTTTCAAATCATTCCTTGACCCGAGACTTGTCTTGCAATATTTCCTTAACTTAGGTCGGAATAAGAAGAAAAATGGGTAATTTCCAATAGAACGCTTTTTTGACAATCCCCCGCTCCCCCCTCCTATTAATGTTGTGCATAGAGCTCTAATTCCTACATCTTTGAAACCTGATGGTGTAAAGCTTTAATATTTCAAACTTAGTTTATTTGATCTTTTATAATTCAAATCTATGCATATCTTAGCCTACGATATTCCGGTAAACAATCATTTCCTTAATGTTAAAAAAAATAAGTTAATTCAGTGGAAGGAGAAGTGCAGAGAAAAGTGGAGTGGAAGGAGGTGGGCAGGAGGTGTGGAGTGGAAGGAGGTGGGAAGGAGGCGTGGATTGAAAGGAGGTGTGGAGTGGAAGGAGGTGGGCAGGAGGTGTGGAATGGAACGAGGTGGGCAGGAGGCGTGGATTGAAAGGAGGTGGGAAGGAGGCGTGGATTGAAAGGAGGTGTGGAGTGGAAGGAGGTGGGCAGGAGGTGTGGAATGGAACGAGGTGGGCAGGAGGCGTGGATTGAAAGGAGGTGGGAAGGAGGCGTGGATTGAAAGGAGGTGTGGAGTGGAAGGAGGTGGGCAGGAGGCGTGGAGTGGAAGGAGGTGGGCAGGAGGCGTGGAGTGGAAGGAGGTGGGAAGGAGGCGTGTAGTGGATGGGGGGCAGTAGGCGTAGAGTGGAAGGAGGTGGGCAGGAGGCGTGGAGTGGAAGGATGGAAGTGGAAATAGTTAGTAAGCAGGAGCCTTAAGTGGAAAAAGGGAGGAGAGGGGGTTGTCTATAATTCTCCTTCTCATCCAGTTTTTGTGTCTATGAAATGTTTTTGATAATTTAATAGAATAAGACATATCACGAGAGGTTTTTATTGAACTTTTGGACAGAAAATTACTATTTTACAAAATAATTAAAAGAAATATTTGTAATGTAAAAAGAAGAAGATATGTAGATAGTTAAGCAAAGTTTTACAGCACGCGAAACTTAAAGGGACTGTAAGTGTAATTATAAGTGACCCTCCATGCACAGATGTACAACAGTAGTGGGACCCTTGAAGCTTTGTCTGATCAAGTATGAATTAGATACTAATGTTTTTCTTTCTTGATTATAAGAAGCAAGGGAGAAATTAACAGAAATAAACACTATCTTCCACATTTTTTATCAGATTAAAGTTGCAAGGCTAACGTTGTAAATCGGACATCGTCATTTTTTGATAAACACTAACAGTGCCTTTATAACATGAAAGTTCAGATATAAGTTCTGCAGAATGAAAAGTTATCGTAACAATTATAATTTAAACTGCTTAACAGTCTAAACGTTTAAATAAAAACAAATTCTTATAAAATTTTTATATTTCAAAAATGGTGTTATATATATAATAAAGATGAAACAAACTATTTTCAATGAATATTATAAATGTTTATGGATAACATTAATGCAATGTAAACTATTGTTGAATCAGGGTTATATAACAGGTTCAAAGATTTTACAAACCACTCTTTCTCTAAGAATGTTGATGGCTGAGTATTATCCGAAACAGATTAACTATTTTATTTTTGTCATCAACGTAATTAAATTCTAAAGTTTAAACTTTGTTCGATAAAAATGAGTTCAGAATTCTTGACTAAAGAATTTTCGCTTGACATTTGAATTTTTAACTCTGTTTCATTAATAAGACTAGCAGGGGCATATTACTGTATATATGATTAATATTTATACTGACAATACTTACAAGCTATGAGTAGGTTAAATGGGGGGGGGGGGGAAATTAGAAAATCTAAAATAGTTATTAATATTACACTATAGTATGACAAAGCGGTTAGATTTGGACCAAATATAAATCAAACTCTTGACTTAGTTTGTGCCTTTAACAATTCTAAATACATTTCACCCTGTTTGTGTTAAAGAGACTGTAAGCATAATTTCAAGTGACCACTTCATGCGAAAACGACAATGCCCGATTTACAACAGTACCCTTGAAACCTTAATCTGATCAAAATGTGGAAGATACCGTCGTTTTTCTGACCGTTTAAACAGTTTTAAAGAAATAAAAACATGGATATCTCATTTATACATGATCAAACAAAGCTTTCAAGGGTACCGTTGTAAATCGGTAATGCCATCTCATGCATGGAGGGTCACTTGAAATTACATTTACAGTCCCTTTCTTCTGAACAGTCGAGAAACCTGCAGAAACAGTTGTTCAATGTTCGGCTCTTCAAAGTTTTCTGTTTTCCATTGAAGGTTTTCATTTCATGATGTTCATCACTAAATTCAAAAAGAAGAATTACTGTTTTCTGAACTAACTAGCTCGGAAATTCAAAATGGCGTCTTTTTTATCATTTAAATTGTATAACTATATTTGGTGACTAGTATGAAAGTTTGTGACTAGATAAGAATGCAAGTTCTCAAAAAGAGGAGAATGAAATACCAAAACTATAATTTCACTGTTGGAGACCTTTGGGTCTTCTGTCCCCATTGTGAAGATGCAGCAGGATCTTTGAAAACATTTTTAATTTTTAAAAAAAACTTTGGTTTGTTTTTAGTGTTCAATAAAAATGACATTTTGTCCAAAAAAACAAGACTTTTAATTATCACATGATCGATCCTAAGATTTGAAATTTTCTTGATTTGGTCTAAACTGGACAGCATACAGGTGGATTTATGTTAAGTACAGTTCTTTGCCAAGGAAACTTTTAAAAACTTGATTCTAAATGAGTACTTACAGTACACAGCATGGGTTATGTACTGTATCTGTACGAATGCTTTTGTTGATGTACATAATATTCTTTCCTTGGTGTACAACATATATAATTATATAAACATGACTACATGAGATACATACTTAATAATACTAATTTGGCAACTATATTCTGCAGCTAAACGTGCAATCATATTAAAATATTGCACTACAGTATGTGCAAATAAAAGTGAAAATTCAGTGTTTCTAAAATTGGGCGTACGCCTTTCCAACGGAGCGTATACTCGTTCATTATAAAGCGAAGTGAAAATTTAAAATTGTTATATAAAATGCATTATTTACATTATGAAAAAAAGTGTTAAATCATTTTGAAATTCTAAAATTTATGATAAAGAATATCATAGAAAAGTTTTTTTTTTGTCACTCAAAAATGATATGTTTCTCACCAAAAACTAGTTTTTTGGAACATCGTTCTATCAGAGCAGAAGCATTTAAAATGTAAAATTTAGCACACGATTGGCATATTTGGAAACTAGCAGCTTTAAAGCAGCGTAAACTTTAAATTTTTGCAATTTTTTGCACAAAAGTTAGATTCATATAAGTAAAGTAATTTTGGCGCCAGAAAAGTATAACGAAAAATTCTTAGTATTAAATTATACCTAATTTGTTGTCTTAATTGGACTAGAATTGTTTTAAAATTAATATCAATAACTAACTATCTTAATTATTATTAAGGTATTAAACTGTTTTTTTTTCTGATTTTCCAAGTTTTCATTTTTTTCATAAATAATCATTTTTCGACAATTATACGGTTTAACAAGATTAATTAACATGAGTTTTGATATAAGTTTGGCATATAAGAAAGAGGGAGAGGGGATAAGATGTAGGTTCAAAGGGAGCCAAGGACAACGAGAGGAGAAAGATCTAAAAAAAGAAAAAATTAATAATTGATAAACGAATTAATTAGTTCAGCTGGTCAACGTCATGTTCCATTATTCCTAAACATTAAACTAGAAAGTTCCAAAATAGCCAAATTTGGGTTTTAAATTAAAGTTTAAATAAAGAAAAGGATACACTTTGGAACGCCCTAATAAATACAGGTCTGAAACACCCTAATAAACATAGTAGATGTGAAACATGTGATCAAGAATTGTATAAAGATAAGATGTACTTTACGCATCCTTTTTTATAAAATTCTTGGAAACGCTATTCTAACTATTAACCATGCTCGTCCGATCAAGACATTTAAAACTTTTTACCTCTTTGATATTGACATATAATATATAAACGATTTTTTTATCACCTGGTAAACTAATTTTTTCCAAAGGAATTGAGTTTTGCCACAAACTCTGACTTTATAATCACTTTATTTTTGCAACCAAATGTGGGCCTTAGATATTTCAAACTATGAATTTTGTCTAATCAAATAATCTGCCTTGGACATATTAAAGGTTTGCACCATCAGGATGCAAAGATGTAAGGATTAGAAATTATGAGTTGGTGACAAAGACTCAATTTCTTTTCAAAAATAATCTAAAAATTCAAAATTTCTTCTTGTTGCACCTTTATCAATTAGTGAATTTAATAACTTAAACAAAATCTTATGAGAATGGTTTTAAAAAAAACTTTTTGATTAAAACATGATTTTTAATCATTAATCATAAGATATGCTTTATTCAAGAAAGCATCTGTAAAATTATTTGGTTTAGCCGTTTAGGAAAAATTGATACTTTGCCATAATTTTCAGCCCAGTATTTTTAATTGGCTTTTCTGCCGTATCTTTTACATAGGGTTTCCAACGCAAATGGATTTTACTTGCGCGCAATTGCAACCTATGTAAACTCCGCACAATTCCGGACAATTCCGCGAAACTTCCGAAAAGTTGCGCGCAAGTCCGTATGATTGCACGTAAATCCGAGCAATTTTGCGCAACGGAATTCCGATTGGAAACCCTAAACGCCAATATGAGTGATACCAAACCTGCAAAGTTTTCTAAACGTTAAAAAATCCTGAAACATTGAACAAAACTATTAAACGCCATCCTACAGTCCACAATGCAAACGTGTAAATTTTTCAAAATCCAAATATTTTATTTAGAACATATAGAAATGCTTTTTTACATTGAATATAAGAAAACTATCCCAACATGCATCTACCCTAATATATCTATAGACTGTTTGTCGTTTTATTGAAATTTAAAACTTTTTATTAAAATTTATTTAAATATTCAGAGTTTTCTGTCGGGTCTCTTTGTGTTTCTTCATTAAAATATTCCATTAACATTTTTTCTTTGATCTTCATTCTTGAATTGCTCACGGCAAATTGTAATTCTAATTTTCTTGCTATATTCCCACTAGCCCTCAACATACGTCTAGCTTGATAAATAGCTAGCTATCGCTAGCTCACAGTTTTCTTCTAGCTTGATAAATAGCTAGCTATCACTAACTCACATAATTCTTACAGCTTGATAAATAGCTAGCTATCACTAGCTCACAGCATTCTTCTAGCTTGATAAATAGATAGCTATCATTAGCTCACAGTTTTCTTCTAGCTTGACAAATAGCTAGCTATCACTAGCTCACAGTTTTCTTCTAGCTTGATAAATAGCTAGCTATCACTAACTCAGATCATTCTTTTAGCTTGGTAAAAAGCCAGCTATCACTAGCTTACATCATTCTTTTAGCTTCATAAATAGCTAGCTATTACTAACTCACATCATTCTTCTAACTTGATAAATAGCTAGCTATCACTAGCTCACAGCATTCTTCTAGCTTGATAAATAGCTAGCTATAACTATCCCACATCATTCTTTTAGCTTGATAAATAGCTTGTTATAACTAACTCACATCATTCTTCTAGCTTGATAAATAACTTGCTATAACTATCCCACATCGTTCTCTAGCTTGGTAAATAGCTTGCTATAACTATCCCAAATCATTCTCCAAACTTTAAAAATAGCTATCTGTCTTCTTGCTATCCTTATTCTTTTATCAAGTTTGAAAACAGAAATTCCTTTCTTCCTACACCATCCTCTTTATTCTTCTATAGCAACTATCCTACATACTTCTAGCTTGATATTGTACTGCACACTGTCTGTTTGTTTACAAGTTCTACCCCCCCCCCCCTCCTCATACACACAATAAATATTTGCAATAACTTTCTCTGTCTTATCCTGCTTTCTCATTAGTCATCCCATTCCATATATGTTGTAAGCTAATTAACAATTATAAAAAACACTTAAAAAAACACTGTAAACAAATAGAAATTTAACCTGCCATAGGTGCTGACACATGAAATCAATCATATCAACCAAATAGATAAAAATGAAATCCTTTATCATTGGGAATATGAACCTATTTTGTTTATTTTCTTGCTTGGTTGATGATTGATAAGAAAATCCTCGGCTAATCATGCCTGTAAGCCATTTACAACTTCGGTTTAAAGTTTGAAACTATTGAAAAAATAAACAACGAAGCTTCATTGAAATTTTTCTTTCAGCCCCTTTTTGTCATTTTAGTCTTTTTGTCCTTTTTGTCCTTTGTGTCCCTGTTTTTTGAATGATTTTTGATTCAGGGGGAACTGGTTTGAAACAATGTAAAATTCAAAATCACATTTAGATCAAATCCCAGGTTTGAACTAATTATCCCTGCATTTTAGAATGTGCTCTATAAAGTAAACATTAACCAGTCAATATAGTTTACCCTGGGTGGGGGGAAGACGACTTATAAAACTTATATAAATATATTCCTCTAGTTCCACTAGGTGATGTTTCTATATGTTGGTCTGTTATAACACTTGAGCAACTCTTAGTTCCCAGACTAAATATCAAATAAACTCTGTCAATAGATGAGAAAACTTAATATTTAGTTTCTTTACAGATTTGGAATAAATATTATCAACAATTAGAAAAATTTGTTCAAAATTCGAAGAATTTAATTTAAAAATTCTGTAAAAGATTATTTGTTTTTTTTTGTGAACTTCTTCGAAAATTGAAACAGCGAGCTTCGTTGCATTTCTTACCTTAAATTTGATTTAAGACCGGTGGCTAACAAAAGCAGCTAGCAGCTAGCTGTCATATCTATCTATCTAGTAAGGTTTACTGGCATCCTTAGGTCTCTTGAGCTGAACCTTGAGTCTCTTCATACCGATCTGGAATCCGTTCATAGCTCCAATGGCCGCCTGAGCGCTTGTAGGATTATCAAAGCTGACGAAACCAAAACATTTACTTTGGTTTGTAGCTCGGTCAATAAACACTTTAGAGCTGATGACGTTACCGAAGGGTAGAAACATTTGCATTAACTCTGCGTCACCAAACTCTTGAGGGAGGTGGTAGATAAATAGGTTACACCCCTCAGGTCCACTTATGGAACATCCTAAACACAGGTATATAGGGTTAAACATGGGGAAATAGAGATTTGAACGAGAAATCCAACTTGTTAAAGAGACAGTCTACACAATTTCAAGTAGAGTCGCATGTTTGATTCACAATGGTACCTTTAAAACCATTATCTGATCAAGGATTAAAGAGATTTCCTTATTTTTGTACCACAAAATAGTTTTTTTTTCAATTGTAAAATACAACTAACATTGACCACTTAGACTAATCATTATTACTGCAATTTGAAACCGGAAATAGTTCCTTCACGACTTATGTTGTCTGGAAACATTACTATTACGTTATTCCCTCCAAACCACTTTCCTTTTATTGTTTTTAAATGTAACCAACACATGCAACCACACAAACTCTAATCAACAGAAAGCTCAACTATTTAACAAATCCTATAAATACTATTTTTAATCTTAGGATTAGAGAATTTACTAACACGTACTATACACGTACTAACACGTACTCAGTCAAGTTTGTCAAGTTTGTCAAATTTTTCAAACTTGTCAAGTTTGTACCAAGTTTGTCAAGTTTGTCAAGTTTGTCAAGTTTGTCAAGTTTGTCAAGTTTGAGGGGGAAAATGACATCAGCTGTTTGATAATAGAACTGTCCTCCTCTATTCATATATTCATATTGTCTGATAGGTAAAAAGTGAAGTATAAACCGGAGAAAAATTTGTGTGTCATTGCCGTTACTAACTTAAACTTAGAATTTTAGTTTAGATAATTTCCTGAAGGCATTTTCTTAAGGGCGACTTCCCATGTATTGGACCAAAACTAGTAAAGTTGGACCAAAACTAGTATAGTTGGACCAAAGCTAGTAAAGTTGGACCAAAACTAGAATAGTTGGACCAAAAAAAGGTAAACTTGGACCAAAACTAGTATAGTTGGACCAAAACTAGTATAGTTGGACCAAAACTGGTATAATTGGACCAAAACTAGAATAGTTGGACCAAAAAAAGGTATACTTGGACCAAAACTAGTATAGTTGGATCAAAACTAGTATAGTTGGACCAAAAAAGGTATACTTGGGCCAAAACTAGTATAGTTGGACCAAAACTAGTATAGTTGGACCAAGCCAAACCTTAATGGTAAAGCTGCAAGGGTCAGCTGTGGGTTTAGGAGTAAGGTAAGATACTTACCTACTCCAGGGAAGAGTATAGTAGGGTAGGTGTAGGGTAAGATACTAACCTACTCCAGGGAAGGGTATAGTAGGGTAGGAGTAGGGTAAGATACTAACCTACTCCAGGGAAGGGGATAGTAGGGTAGGAGTAAGGTAAGATACTTACCTACTTCAGGGAAGGGGATAGTAGTGTAGGAGTATGGTAAGATACTAACCTACTCCAGGGAAGGGAATATTAGGGTAGGAGTAAGGTAAGATACTAACCTACTTCAGGGAAGGGGATAGTAGGGTAGGAGTAGGGTAAGATACTAACCTACTCCAGGGAAGGGAATATTAGGGTAGGAGTAAGGTAAGATACTAACCTACTCCAGGGAAGGGGATAGTAGGGTAGGAGTAGGGTAAGATACTAACCTACTCCAGGGAAGGGGATAGTAGGGTATGCTGCGGCTTGAATAGCTTGATTATTATCCGCGGTGGCCAAACCTAGAAATTAAATCATTTAAGATTTAATTATTAAGAACGGGTTTTACCTATAATCTAAAGATAAAATCTATTTTCCATATTTATATCCATCCACATAAAAGAAATAGGCATTAGGCAGTGTTTTCTTAACTTCTTCCATTTTAATAAAAATTATTTAAAATTCGCAACTAGTCCCTTGGAAAGAGGATTATGCAAGGGGAAAGTATTTGAATAAATTTTGGAAAGTTCGCCTAAACCGATCAAAAAGAATTTATCTTAATTAGCATATTCAATCTAGGTCTATATATAGAGAAGATCATTCAAAATAAACTATTCTTAACCTTCCCCCCCCCCCACCTCCCCCGTCTCCCTCACCTGCTTTGTTTTCCTATAAAAATCTTCACATCTTTATATATTCCTTAATATATATTCACTCCTCCTTAATCTTTATATATTTCTCAATATATTCTCTTCTTCGTAATCTTTAAATATTCCTTAATATATTCGCTCCTCCTTAATCTTTATATATTCCTCAGTATATTCTGTTTTCTTAATCTTTTTATATTCCTCAGTATATTCTCTTTTCTTAATCTTTATATATTCCTTAATATATTTTCTTCTTTTTAATCTTTATATATTTCTCAATATATTCTCTTCTTCATAATCTTTATATATTCCTTAATATATTCTCTTTTCGTAATCTTTACATATTTCTCAATATATTCGCTCCTCCTTAATCTTTATATATTCCTCAGTATATTCTCTTTTCTTCATCTTTATATATTCCTTAATATATTCTCTTCTTTTTAATCTTTATATATTCCTTAATATATTCTCTTTTCTTAATCTTTATATATTCCTTAATATATTCGCTCCTCCTTAATCTTTATATATTCCTCAGTATATTCTCTTTTCTTAATCTTCATATATTCCTTAATATATTCTCTTCTTCGTTATATTTATATATTCCTTAATATATTCTCATCTTCGTAATCTTTTTATATTCCTTAATATATTCTTTTCTTTTTAATCTTTATATATTTCTCAATATATTCTCTTCTTTTTAATCTTTATATATTCCTTAATATATTCTCTTCTTCTTAATCTTTATATATTCCTTCATATATTCTCTTCTTTTTAATCTTTATATATTCCTTAATATATTCTCTTCTTCTTAATCTTTATATATTTCTCAATATATTCTCTTCTTTCCCCAAGTTTTCTAGGTAAATTGTAAAGAAGAGAGAGTCTGTATGTTTCCATCAAATCTCTCTTTACAATGTACTGGAGCATAATAGAATAGAATCTTTAGAACTTTATAAATATTATAATTTTCAATAGGATATTCATATTCATCCTGTACTTAGATACATCTTAACTTAAACCCCTGTTCCAGAGTGCACACTTTTCATTGATGCACAATCTAATGGAATTGTTGTCAAGGTAATAAGGCAAGGAAAGTTAATTGCGGTTGCGTATTATCTGCGTACATATTGAAACTTTTGTCTACTTTATAGCCCCATGACAGTAAACTGCACTACATAAAATGCGTACACCTCTGAAATATCTATCATTACATTATAATTCTTTGTTTTTTGTGATCTTTTTTTAATGTTTCTTAACGACGTAGCAATGCTGGAAAAGTTTTAGTTAAAATTCAAAAAGAGACAGCATACATGGATGTCCAGTCAAGTTTGTCAAGTTTGTCAAATTTTTCAAACTTGTCAAGTTTGTACCAAGTTTGTCAAGTTTGTCAAGTTTATCAAGTTTGTCAAGTTTGTCAAGTTTGTCAAGTTTGTCAAGTTTGTCAAGTTTTTCAAGTTTGTCAAGTTTGTCAAGTTTGTCAAGTTTGTCAAGTTTGTCAAGTTTGTCAAGTTTGTTTACTGCTGGAAAGGATTGTTTTCAACCAATCATCTGGAGTGCATTATAAATATTATTGCTATTGATACTTGAGCTCTCAGCTTACCTGTCTATCTGTCTATCTAACTCTAACTATCTCCATATACGTACATCTATCCATCTATCTAACCAACTATCTATCCATCTACCTAACCAACTATCTATCCATCTATCTTACCAACTATCTATCCATCTATCTAACCAACTATCTAATATCTATCCATCTATCTAACCAACTATCTAATATCTATCCATCTATCTAACCAACTATCTATCCATCTATCTAACCAACCATCTTTCTTGCTTTGTATTTTTATTTATAAATAAAATAAATATGTATTTCGCAAACATTCGACCTTCTTTCTCGTCCTAGTTTGCAGTTTTCATGCGCGCTTTAAAACCCAAAACTGTGCTTATGCATTGTATAACTTTCTTCGTGTGCACACTCAAGATTTTCAGCGAAATCTTTTCGCCGAAAATTTCGCCTTTTTTCGCATCGGTTTGTTAAAAAAAAATCGCAAAAAGTTTTGTTCAATATAAGTAATTTGCATTTTTTAGTAAACCAGATTAATGCAAGAAAACACTTTTGCAATTTTTCGCGAAATTGTCGCATTTTTTTCTTTCGCAATATTTATTTTCGCAAAGAATGCAAAATTTCGCGAAAAAGTTTGCAAAATACGAAAGAGAATTTTCTCAAAATTTCGCCTTTTTTCGCAAAAGTTTACGATGGCTGGAAACCCCTTGTACACATTATATATATACTGCTGCAAGCTGAGGATAAGTTTACTAATCTAAAGTTTAAGCTTAGAACTCAAACTATATAAATCTTTTCTTCATCTTAACCTCATCCCCCCTAACCTTAATATCACTCTATCCGATTCATTATGGTTTTCAATTTATCTGAACTCTACTGTATTCTTGAACTTAACCTCAGCCACCATAACCTTAATATCACTCTATCCGATTCATTATGGTTTTGAATTTATCTGAACTCTACTGTATTCTTGAACTTAACCTCAGCCCCCCTAACCTTAATATCACTCTATCCGATTCATTATGGTTTTGAATTTATGTTTTCTACTGAAATCTCTATTATCTTTATATTTAACCAATCCATGCAAGTGTTAAAAACCGTAATAAAAACCCTTAAACTTGAAAAAGGTATCAGTGAAACGTATATTTTTTGTTCTTACCTAACCTCTTCAAAGGTTGGGGAGATAGGGTGTGTGCAAATATATTACTGTGACGTATAATATGACTAGGAACTATAGTTTTATTAAAACAATAACAAAGATTGTAAATAAAGTCGACAGGACCGGATGGGCTTGTTTACCAACATGTTAATAAAATATCCCTGCTTTGCTTTATATAGTCTGTATGTGTACTGTGCAGAACAGCTTGCTCTTGCTGCTTAAAAGTCGGCCCTGCACTTGAACCGGAATTTACAGTGTATTAGGTCACAGTAAATGAAGACAAACTCTATACCCCCCAAACTGTTAGACTGACATCAACCTGCCCCCCTCCCCCTGTTCTCATCTATTTTTAAACAATTTCATTGGGGGGAATTTATAGAATTTTTTGTCATATTCGCATTTTTCTATAAATTAGAATATATGCTTTAGAAAGACCTGCTAGCGACCACAAACATAGTTTATCTTTTTAATATTTTTATTTTCAAAAAATAAAAAAATAAAACTTTGATACAATAAAGTGATTCCATTTAAAATGAATGTTGTATGAAATAAATTCTTAATTGGTATGAAAACTTTATAAGAAATATTAAAAGAAAAATTGAACTTGAGAATTTGAATTTGATTAAAGATATTTCGAATTGTTGGTATTTTATATTTACATTTACGACATTTTTAATTAATAAGCTTTGTAATAATTTGATCAAACATACATTTAATTATTAATCCATTCTTTAAATTTAATTATCTATTAATCATTCATTTATTTTATTATTTCATCTTCTGGTTTATTTATTCATTTATGCTTTGATTTCTTAATGTATTATTTCATTCTCTCATTTATTTATCCATTTATGCTTTCATGTATTTATTATTAATTTATTTATCATTTTAGAGTTTTATGCACTAATTCTCAATCAATTAATCAATTAATCAATCAATTCCTACATTCCCTTCCTTTCCAAATAAGTTGCTTGCTTCTTTTACATCTTATAAACAAACAAATTCAGTAAACGTTTACAACTTTACAATCCACCCTCCCCTAAACTTGTCCGCAAAAAAAAAAATCCGAATTTACAGAAACTCAGAGTAACACCTAAGCCCCTCTATACTTCGGGTAACGCCCATCCACGCCTCTTTCTAACCTGCAGTTGGAGAGACAATGGCTGAAGTAAGATGGCTAAGAGCAGGTAGTCCTAAATAATAAAAATAAGTTTTCAAAAACCCTGAATGGCGAATTTCCAGTCAAAATTATATATACACGTACTATACACGTACTATACACGTACTATACACATACTAACACGTACTATACACGTACTAACACGTACTATACACGTACTATACACATACTAACACGTACTATACACGTACTATACACATACTAACACGTACTATACACGTACTATACACATACTAACATGTACTATACACGTCTCATGGATATATAATAGAATGGATATATCATAGTCAAGGTTTGATGTAATTTTTTCGCTGGTGTGTTATGCAGTACGTTAGACTTTGGACCCTGGAACTTACAATTTGTCTTTGGTTTTCGAAAAGTTAATAGATGTCAAAGGAGTAAAGAAAAACATTGTAAGTCTTTAAAACTTGATAAGATTTAGCCTCCTTCTTTGTATTATAAAAACTGTTGGAGATACTAAAGATTTAAACAACCTTGCTTATATTTAATATTTTGAATTTTAAACAAATTTCTCAATATCTTGGTCAATTCTTAAGGTACAAAAACGGCAGACCACATTTTGGAATTCTTAAAACAAGGCGCCTTTGATGCTACCAACTCTTTGAAGAAAATGCTATGTTCACAAGATTTTGGCTGCAGTATCAAATTTCTGCTTACTCCAGGGCCCACTATCTACCAAAGTTCTTCTCTAATTTGGACCCTGAACATCACTTCAAACTTTTTTAAAAGTACAAATTATTTTTATAGAATTAACAATAACCAGAATAAAAATTTGTTATAATAAAACCTAAAATTTGCTATGCACAGGTTTTGGAAATTTCCTAAAAATATCTAGGGTCCACGTAGATATAACAGCTGTGTAGCCCACCGACAAAGTTACATGTACACTAGCCCAGAATAGTATAGATCGGTAGATAGAAGCATACATATAAGGGGGCCGTGACACGTCCTATACACATACTAACACGTACTATACACGTACTAACTTGTACTATACACGTACTATACACATACTATAAACATACTAACATGTACTATACACATACTAACATCTACTATACATGTACTTTACACGTACTATACACGTACTATACACATACTAACATGTACTATACACGTACTATACACATACTAACATGTACTATACATGTACTATACACGTACTATAGACGTACTATACATGTACTATACACGTACTATAGACGTACTATACACATACTAACATGTACTATACACGTACTATACACGTACTATACACGTACTATACACATACTAACATGTACTATACATGTACTATTATTCACGTACTGTACACATACTATATGTATTATAAAAGTACTATACACGTACTATACACGTACCATAAATACCAAATAATTAATTTAGTAATTTAAAGTAAATGATTGAACTGCATGCTGAATGACTAAATAGATTAGTTAATAGATGAACGAATGAAATGTTAAATTTAAGGATGAATAGGTGGATGAGATGAAGTATAAACAAATGAAGTAGTTAATAAATAAATGGTTGCATAAAATGGGTTATGGGTCCCATACTGGACTAAATCATCAAGTCCCAAAGACTTAATGGGTAATGGTCCCACACAGATATAAGAACGTATTTAAGAAGTTTGACTACATTTTCTGGATTAATGAATAAATGAATGAATGGGTTAATAAATGAATAAATGAATGACCTGATACAGGTGAAAGGTAGGTTGGCTGAGTTGACCCTGCCATCAAAGCTTGCTGGCTGATGAGGGATGTGTTCAGATGACCGTAGGGCTGAAGAAAATATAATTATAACAAAACGATCAAACTATATCTATTAACTAGTTGAAGTGCCCACCATTGCTCTTTAAATAAAAACATTTTGAAGAAGAAAAAAATGTTGATTTTTTAGCCTATGTTACCAATTGAGTACTCATGAGTTCCCTGAATAAATCAGCCCGTTTGGTTCAGCTGTTTGGCCAGCTATAGCTGACGTATAAATATGAACGAAAAGCTTTATTTTATAGATAATCCCTGTATAGAACTAGGTTTAGATACAACTGTATCTATATTATCCCTGTATAGAACTAGGTTTATATACAACTGTATATATATTATCCCTGTATAGAACTAGGTTTAGATACAACTGTATATATATATATTATCCCTGTATAGAACTAGGTTTAGATACAACTTTATCTATATATTATCCCTGTATAGAACTAGGTTTAGATACAACTGTATATATATATTATCCCTGTATAGAACTAGGTTTAGATACAACTGTATCTATATATTATCCCTGTATAGAACTAGGTTTAGATACAACT
>NW_019396397.1:330634-352341 GCF_000591075.1 Eurytemora carolleeae
ACCCCCCCCCCCCTCCCATGCGAAATAAAATGTGTTGAAATTAAGTGGACCCTGGTTAATTAATGAACACGTCAATTAGTGACCTTTCATTCGGATAAAACTGGATAATTGAATTGGAACCTTTTATTAGACCTTATACTAGTATAATAAAAAATTTACAAAAGAAAAAGATTAAACAACTTTTTTCTCATCAAAGAGTTCAGCACCCACGAATTAAAAGCTTTGGCTCAGGTCGTAATTCCTTAAACCTAGCTTTAAGACCCAATCTTAGACTCAACACTGACGACAGCTTGTGTCACGTAATACACAGCTGCGAGATATTAAGCTCGACCTAGGAGTTAGGCCTAAAGAAGATAAAATCGAAATTGGTTAGTCTTAGTGGAGAATAAGGCTCGATGTTGAGTATTGTTCTCATAAAATCCGGAATGCGCCAATTCCTACCATGAAAATCCGCCAAATAGAATATTAAACCGGTTTTTTAACTCCACTCTGCGGAAAATAAGATGCAGCTTGAATCCAAAAGTTCAAGCTTTAAATAAGGCCCAAAGATCGTTTAGACCGGAGTAGTATTTTCTTGAATTTTTTAAATCTCCAGCTCATATAGTAAATTACAGTTAACCGTTTAGACCTGGAAAAGGCATTTGACAATTTGACATTTTTTTACTTTTCTGCAAATCAATTGTTTACGTGCGACAACTTTGCAATTTTTTACAATAAAACACAACACATAGAGTCAGGGAGAAAAAGTGCAAAAGTATAAAAATGACATTGCAGAAAAATGATTTATTTAGGACGTGAAATCATAAAAATCATTTTATCCGGACATAACTTTTCATGTAAAACAATGCATTATCCATTGGGGTGGAAATGAAGGTGGTGGAGGATGATATAAAGGGGGCGAGGGAACGGAGGAGGGGGGGGGGGAAAACTTTAAAACACGAGCAAAAAAAGAGGGAAAAGGATGAATTTGAAAACGAAAATCACAAAAAGTTGAATATATTAAAAAGATGGAATTTCAAAGAGATCCTATTTCAAATAAAAGCAGAAATAGATTAGTTTAGAATTTAAATCTAGAAATTCAAAAATTCTCAGTTTGCAGTTTGACCAATCATACAATATTTCGATTGAAGATGAATTGTTGCGTCTCTCTTATGGTTTAGAAACCATCCTATCCCAGACTCAGAGGCACATCTTTTATATGCTACGTAAATCTAAGTTTGCTCAGAAATCTTAAATTTAATTATATTTATGCGTGAATTGACCTACCTGTGCGTAGGGATGTTAACGTTTTCATTTTTCAGAAAAACGATCGTTTCGTTATGATAACGACGACGAAAAACCGAAAACGAAACGATCGTTTTTAAAAACGATCGTTTTTTTGAAAAGTTCGTTTTTTAACAATGGTCGTTTTTAAAACGATCGTTTCGTTAACGATCGTTAACGACGACCCTTCGTTAACGATCGTTAACGACGGACCTTCGTTAACGATCGTTAACGACAACCCTTCGTTAACGATCGTTAACGACGAACCCTTCGTTAAACATCGTTAACGAATAGAGAAAACCGACCTGAGGGCATCTGTACTTATCATTGAGTAGTTTTTAAGAAAATATCAAGGAGTTTTAACTCCCCCATAACTGTTAAACTTCATGTAAGACGACATTCAATGAAGTTGCAAGTAATTTTTTTTCAAAAACAACCGTTTTGATAAAGTTCGTCGTTTCGTTAACGATCGTTAACGACGACCCTTCGTTAACGATCGTTAACATAATTGTCAATAAAAAAAAATTTCAAAAACGATCGTTTTTTCAAAAACGATCGTTTTTTCAAAAACAATCGTATAAAAAACGGTCGCAAATCGTTTCAATAAAAACGATCGTTTTCAAAAACGATCGCTATTCGTTTTCTAAAAGTTCAAAACGAGTGGGTCGTTTTTAAAAACGATCGTTTTTTCCGAAAACGAAACGATCGTTTTTGAAAACGAAACAAAAAACGATCGTTTAACGATCGTTTACAAAAACGATTAACAACCCTACCTGTGCGTATGTCTGTTGACCTACCTATACGTATGTCAGTTGAAATACCCGTGCGTATGTATGTTGACCTACCTGTGCGTATGTTCCGTATCCGAACTGATTGAATACGAGAGGATTGATGATACCAAAGTTTCCAGCAATGCTGCCGAGGTTTCCAACTTGTTGCATTCTACGCAGCTGGCGTTCCTTCGGTAGATTATTAATAAATTTGATTTTAATGATAATTTTGGACTGAATAATTAACCATTCAATTTCTTACAGATGATTAATTTATCAATTGATTGATCTATTTCTAAAGAAAATTCAAATAGAATTTATTGATTAAATACTCAATTATGAGTTAATAAATTAATTATTTTACCTTTTCTGATTCTGCCACTTTTAGCACCAGGCTGGGAGATACCGTCTGAAAGTTAATAGAATTGATTAATGTTAGGTTTTAATCAAGCTGTTTAGAGGGGTAATAATATTTTCAGTTGAACTTTTTACAACCATTGCTTTTTAATGTAAGATTTAACAGCATTGTGTGCAACATATGGATTCAATGCTTATAAGCTGAAATGAACTCTTCGTTGTTGCAAATTGAATTGTAGGGATAATTTCACAATTGTTTATCCCCCGCACCTTTCCGGATCTTTCAATTCTACAAAATTGTCCTTTCAAAGTGGCCATCAACCTTGAACGGAATGGGAAAGAGGCTAAAATTAGTTTAACAGTTAGAACTTAAAGTAAAAATGGCCCTAACTTGTAATATATTTTTTCTCAAGTTCTTATCCCTGTTGTGTGCCTCTCTGTCAAGTCATCTTATATTTAATTATAAATGTACAGTACCGGCATTGTTTGATGTGACTGAAGTAGGCCTAAGGTAGTCTGTACATCAGGGCTAGTGAGCTTGTACACCTGACATCCACCTGTACAGTGTACATACAGTACATAAGAAAATCTAGCCTTGATCAGTGGAATGCAATACCCTGACCAAATTAATTATTTTTTTTTTCAAGATTAAATATTGTTCATGATATGATGGCGATGACGCGCTTTGCTTTTAAACCTGAAAATAATCAAAAAAGACAAATATACAGGGTGAGTAAAAAAAGTGTGATTTGCGGCGTCTCATGCAAAATTGTGTCTTTTTTGTGCAACTCTCCTTTATGTTTTTTTCAATATTTTTTGTTTGCCACTCTAATGGTCAACAAAAATCCGCGAAACTTTTTTCTCTCAAAATCAAAAGTTCCGAAAAGCAAAGATGTGTATAAATATTATTTCTATCAGATTTTAGAATTTTATAAAGATTGAGTCACAGAATCACAGAAAATTTGCAAAATTGTAATAAGAAAATTCGCAATTTTTAGTTCTGGTCTAATTTTTAAGGAAAAGATGTTTTTTAAATCCTCTAGTTCCTTTCTTCTTAGTTGGAGCCATTGAAAATCAAATTTTCCTTAAAAATTAGACCAGAACTGAAAATAGCGAATTATCTTATAACAATTTTGCGAATCTTCTGTGATTCATTCAATATTTTAAAAAATTTAGAATTTTTATAGAAATGGTATATATACACACTTTTGCTTTTCTGAACTTTAGATTTTGACAAAAAAAAAATATTGAAAAAATAACATATTGGAGAATTGCACAAAAAAAGCCCAATTTTGCACCAGACGCCGCTAATCACACTTTTTGTAGAAAAAAAAGCTAAAATGGTAATTTAAGACCAAGTGAGGGTAAACGGCGGGAGTTACTATGGGAAACCTGGGCAGCGCTGGGTTCCCAACCTAGTCGATAAATATTATAGGTTCTCCTTCATCAACGGATAAATATTATAGGTTCTCCTTCATCAACGGATAATATTATAGGTTCTCCTTCATCAACGGATAATATTATAGGTTCTCCTTCATCAACGGATAATATTATAGGTTCTCCTTCATCAACGGATAATATTATAGTTTCTCCTTCATCAACGGTTAAATATTATAGGTTCTCCTTCATCAACGGATAATCTTGAAGTATCAATCTTTTACCTTTATTATTATTATCCTGTCTAAAGATTGATTCATCTATTCCGGGGAAGGGATGATACTGAACCTGAAAAATTAGTTATAATAGATACGTAGATGGATAGTAGGGTGTAAGAACGGAAAGTAATTTCTACAGAAACCACTATAGTGTATTTCGGTAAGATTATTCTCAGAGAAAGAAATAAAATGGTGAAGGATTTATGAAGTAAATCCTCTCTCTGTCCCAATTCTTATCATCTCTTACCAAGCAACATACACAAGTACCTACATTTCATCTTTTCTAATTTATTAGTTTATTCTTGTCTAGTTTATTAGTTTATTCTTGTCTAATTTATTAGTTTATTCTTGTCTAGTTTATTAGTTTATTCTTGTCTGATTTATTAGTTTACTCTTGTCTAGTTACTTAGTTTACTCTTGTCTAGTTGATTAATTTATCTTGTCTAGTTTATTAGTTTATCTTGTCTAGTTTATTAGCTTACTCTTGTCTAGGTTATTAGTTAAATCTTGTTTAGTTTATATAGTTTACTCTTGTCTAGTTTATTAGTTTATTTTTGTTTAATTATTAATATAGATAGTCTTGTTTGATTTATCAGGTTACTCTTGCATAGTTTATGCAATGTACGTACAGTATATACCCTGTTATGTACTGTACTGTATCTGAGTTTATAATCCCTTGTTATGTATTGCTCTGTATATTTATCTGTTATCTACTCAATTGTATATTCCCAAGTTATGTACTGTACTGCATATTCACCTGTTATGTACTGTACTGTATATTTTCCTATTATGTACTGCACAATATATTAACCTATTTTGTACTGCACTGTAAATTTACCTGTTATGTACTGTACTATTTATTTATCTAATATGTACTGCATTGTATTTACTACTATTATGTATTGTACTGTATAGTTACCTATTATGTACTGCACTGTATATTCACCAACTATGTACTGTACTGTATATTTACCTGTTGTGGGTCCTCAGCAGAATCTTTTCCTAGCATCGTCGGGCAGAATATTTAAACCTGACAACAACAAAACTTTTTTTAAACATTTTAAAATTAGAGAAAATCAGGGAAATTTAAACATTTCGTGACACAGAAGTGAGTAGAGGGAGACACTTCTAAGTGCTCTTTTATGAGAACAAATTCATAAAAGAAAAGTTAGGATGACATTCAACAACTTTCAGAAAACCGAGAAAAGCCTTTTCTATCATTGTTGTCTTTCTGGTTGTATTTATCTATCTAACAATCTATCTTGTAATCTCTCAAACTATTTAATTTAATCAAAATTATTTTCAGTTGAATTTCGTTATTTACTTCAAGTTTGTGTAAGCCAACCTCTCAACTGTAAACATATCCTCTGGAGAAAAATTAATTTAATTAAAATTATAAAAAATCTTTAAAAAATAAAACTTATGTACTTTTCTTTCAGAAACAATTTAATTCGTTGCTCCACAGATTAGGTTCAAACATTTTGAAATTTCTGTTTCATGTTTGATCACCATTATTAATTTGTAAATCAATATGAAATCAATATTTTATAATCAACGAAATAAATAAAAAGCTAAAATGAAGAAATTCGTTTTAAAAACATGGTAGATTTCAATGATTTAATTTAAATCGCAAAAAAAAAATATTTTTTCAATCTATAAAAAATTATAATCTACAAAAATTCGATTAAAAACCTTCGCGTTATTGAATTCTGATAAAAAGAATAGATTAAAAATATTTATTAAACAATCAGTTTTATTTAAAATATAAAGAAACAAAGATGTTTTCAACTGTAAATGTTTTCAAATCTAAGAAACCCCCGGTTGAATGTTCATGAAGTTTCAAATACATAAAAATGCATTTTTTCAAAATTTTGCATCAACCAAATTGTTTAATTTAAATATTGCCAATAACACAATATTTCTAAATGCATCAGAGTATGATTAAAACCTAACATATTCAATATTCATATCACATTTAGATTCATCAAACCAGGGAAACCAAGGGAACCAGGAGAACCAGGGAAACCAGGGAAACCAGGGAAACCAGGGAAACCAGGGAAACCAGGGAAACCAGGGAAACCAGAGGAACCAGAAAAACCAGGGAAACCTGGGAAACCAGAGAAACCAAGGAATCCAGGGAAACCAGGAAAACCAAGGAAACCAGGGAAACCAGGAAAACCAGGGAAACCAGGGAAACCAGGGAAACCAGAAAAACCAGGGAAACCAGGGAAACCATGAATTCAGGGAAACCAGGGAAACCAGGGAAACCAGGGAAACCAGGGAAACCAGGGAAACCAGGGAAACCAGGGAAATCAGGAAAACCAGGAAAACCAGGGAAACCAGGGAAACCAGGGAAACCAGAGAAACCAGGGAAACAAGGGAAACCAAGGAAACAAGGGAAACCAGGAAACCAGAGAAACCAGGGAAACTCAAGGAAAAAGACTCAGGGACATGTTTGCATGGTTTGAGCATATAAATATTATGTTTACCTGAGAATTAATCAGCATTAACTGTACAGTTTAGTGGAACCTATCACAGGCTGCAGCCAATCCCTCTGTACAACCTGGAAACATTAGATTAACCGTACAGTTTAGTGTAACCTATCACAGGCTGCAGCCAATCCCTCTGTACAACCTGGAAACATTAGATTAACTGTACAGTTTAGTGTATCCTATCACAGGCTGCTGCCAATCCCTCTGTACAACCTGGAAACATTAGATTTTGAATAATATCTATATTTTTAAAGTTGTAATCTCTGATTGTCTGTCCGATCATTCCGATCATGAACTCCAGGACCGATTTGCTTCAAATTTTGATTGAGGAACTCGTTAGGACCACGGGAATGATTCTAAGTTTAGTGGGTCAACGTTTAAAGGGGAAATATATTTAAAATTGTAACCTACGACAAAGTGCGGGTAGACGGTGGAACTAACTATGCCTACCCAGGGTAACCCTGGGTTTTCAAGCTAGTGAAAAATATTTACTTTATGTTTGAGTGATGGCATATTTACAGAATATATATATATATAAGATATATAAAGAATATATATATTTAAGATATATAAAGCATATTACTTTCTAATAAAAGATCGTCATTTCTAATATTTATGGTATTCATATCAATAAATGCCACAAATATATCTATTTATCTATCTATCTATCTATCTCATGTTGTATTACTGTATATATAAAATCAAGCCTAATATTGTCTAAGCCTCTCTTTCCTCCAATAAGAGGCCGGTGTTCTTAAACAGCCAATAGAAAGCCTGGATATTCAGGCAGTGAGGCTAGCCCAGCCCCCCGGACTGCCTCATGCCTTATCTCAAGCCACATCTCGACTCACACTCACTCTGTAATTGGTCAGCGAAACTTATAATATCTATAACATAGCATTAATATATAATATACAATATCCCCCCCTACCCCCCCCCCCTTCTGCGTTTATCTATTAAGGAATTGGATCTTTAAGGATGTAATTGTATCTTCTTATATTTTAATGAAACTATTTGATATTTGCTCTTAATTTTAATAACATTTACCAAATATACGCTCAAATTTTGACCGCCCCCCCCCCTCACACAGACAAAAATAAAATGAAAAAGACTATTAAATCCTTAAATCCAAAACAAAGGAATTGAGTCTTTTCGAATCCCTATATCTTTGCAACCTGAAGGTGTAAACCTTTGAAATTTTTTAACTTAGATTATTTGATCTGATAGTAATCATTGTGTGAAATATTAAAGGTCTACGACATCGGGTTGTAAAGATATAAGGATCTAGCAAAACAGAGTTTGTGGCAAAAATTTAATTCCTTTGAAATTTTGCATGCTGAATTCCATTCTAAATATCAGCACTGTGTAGATTTTCTATCGTCTTCTCAAGAGTTTCTTTCTCTTTGTGAATATGATATTTGAGTTAAACTGTTTTTATATTGGGACGTTCTTCAGATTTCTAGTGTTTTTTCAATATTTACTTTCAATCAGATTACAATTCCTTTTGCGCTATGCAAATATGGGTCCCGAAACCCCCCCCCCTTCCTGATTTATCCACTTCCTCCATCTAGCCCCTTGAATACCCCCCCCTCTTCTCTTCCAGACGGTTTCCAAGAAATTCCACACAATCTCTGAATCCCCTTCAATTCCCACCATCTCTCTATCCCTTTCAATTCCCACCATCTCTCTATCCCCTTCAATTCCCACCATCTCTTCATCCCTTTTAATTCCCGACAATCTCTTTATCCCCTTCAATTCCCACCATCTCTTTATTCCCTTAAATTCCCACCATCTCTCTATCCCTTTCAATTCACACCCTCTCTCTATCCCAATAAGTTCCCAAAATCTCTCTATCCCCTTCAATTCCCAACATATCTCTATCCCCTTCAATTCCCACCATTTAGCTCTAGATCCCCTTCAATTCCCACCATCTCTTTATCTCCTTCAATTCCCACCATCTCTCTATCCCCTTCAATTACCATCATCTCTCCATTCCCTTCAATTCCCACAATCTCTCTATCCCCTTCAAGTCCCACCATCTCTCTATCCCTTTCAATTCCCACCATCTCTCTATCCCCTTCAATTCCCACCATCTCTCTATCCCCTTCAATTCCCACCATCTCTCAATCCCCTTCAATTCCCAAACTATCTGTATCCCCTTCAATTCCCACCATCTAGCTCTAGATCACCTTCAATTCCCACCATCTCTTTATCTCCTTCAATTCCCCACCATCTCTCTTCTCTCTATCCCCAACAATCTATTTTCTCTGCATCCTATCTTCATATCCAAACAAATGCTAACAAAGCATCAAATGACACTACCTACATAAAAATCTCCCTCCCCCTGTAAAGCGTAGCACCTGCCAGGGGGGTTTAACCCCCTCCCCCACCCCCCACCTCCGTTTCCTCGAACCATATTGAGTTTTCTGTCAAATACAATTAGGATTTGAGGGCTTGATGTATGTATTGTTTAGCTGTTTAGTACTTCAATACTAAATATTGAAGATGGATGGGGGGAGGGGAGGGGTGAGGGGGGTTGAATATATATATATAGGGACCAAGAAGAGTAGTAAGTAATGACCTTATAATATTTACTTTACACGTAAGTTCACGTGACTCCCATGTCACTAGCATGTTTGATTCGCAAATGTACACTTAAACGCTTTGTCTGATCAAATATGAATTAGATATCCATGCTTTTGTTTTTGAAAATTGATCATTGTTGATTTTTTACAAAAGTGACTTGTGCATTTCTTGCTTCAGAGATAAAGAAGAAATTATGAAAATTAAACACTTTACAAGCAAGAAAAAAAAACTTTATCTTTCAAATTATTGATTAAGTTGAATTTTAATGACAGTTCCTCATGTGAACCTCATTTTCAATCATTGCAACTAGTTTTTACATTTTCTTTTTTAAACCAAGTTTTTTTTGATGGATTTTTGATGAGAAATCAACATTTCACTAAATTTATTCTTATTTGTTATTTGACTGTGTGTAGGTGTATTGTGTATCGTACATATGGTTGAATTTTGAATCAATACATTTTTTGAACAATTGTTTGATGGTTGATAGTTGTACTATGTTTTAAAAAAACCAACACTAATTGGAAGGTAGGGAGCTGAGAGGGGGGTAGGGAATATGTGAGTGAGTGAGGGAAGCGGACAAGTGAGAGGGGTGAGGGAGGAGCGAAAGAGAAACATAAACAGGTTGGGAACACTAAAATAAGGGTAAGGGTGTTTGGGGGAAGCTTTAAAAGAAGAAGAGAGCGATTACAAATTAAAGTAAGGATTGTTTTGACTTCGTGTAAGAACATTAATAAATTGATGACTGTAAAAGAAAAAAAGAAAATAATTTGAAAAATATTTTAAAAATGTTGTAATCATGCAATAACAGAATTCTAAATGGCAACCTGAATACTATATAGGAAACCTTACAGACTTGAACTTTAAAAAAACAAATTATTAAAGGTTATTTAGGAAGGAGAAATGATGGGAAATAACGTGGGGAAGGAAAGGTCGGTTAAAGGACGGGGAAGGAAAAAAGAAAAAAAGGGAGGGGGAAGGAAAAAGAAAAATAAAGGNATCTAGAGATTATTCTCCTGGTATATCCAGTATCTAGAGATTATTCTCCTGGTATATCCAGTATCTAGAGATTATTCTCCTGGTATATCCAGTATCTAGAGATTATTCTCCTGGTATATCCAGTATCTAGAGATTATTCTCCTGGTATATCCAGTATCTAGAGATTATTCTCCTGGTATATCCAGTATCTAGAGATTATTCTCCTGGTATATCCAGTATCTAGAGATTATTCTCCTGGTATATCCAGTATCTAGAGATTATTCTCCTGGTATATCCAGTATCTAGAGATTATTCTCCTGGTATATCCAGTATCTAGAGATTATTCTCCTGGTATATCCAGTATCTAGAGATTATTCTCCTGGTATATCCAGTATCTAGAGATTATTCTCCTGGTATATCCAGTATCTAGAGATTATTCTCCTGGTATATCCAGTATCTAGAGATTATTCTCCTGGTATATCCAGTATCTAGAGATTATTCTCCTGGTATATCCAGTATCTAGAGATTATTCTCCTGGTATATCCAGTATCTAGAGATTATTCTCCTGGTATATCCAGTATCTAGAGATTATTCTCCTGGTATATCCAGTATCTAGAGATTATTCTCCTGGTATATCCAGTATCTAGAGATTATTCTCCTGGTATATCCAGTATCTAGAGATTATTCTCCTGGTATATCCAGTATCTAGAGATTATTCTCCTGGTATATCCAGTATCTAGAGATTATTCTCCTGGTATATCCAGTATCTAGAGATTATTCTCCTGGTATATCCAGTATCTAGAGATTATTCTCCTGGTATATCCAGTATCTAGAGATTATTCTCCTGGTATATCCAGTATCTAGAGATTATTCTCCTGGTATATCCAGTATCTAGAGATTATTCTCCTGGTATATCCAGTATCTAGAGATTATTCTCCTGGTATATCCAGTATCTAGAGATTATTCTCCTGGTATATCCAGTATCTAGAGATTATTCTCCTGGTATATCCAGTATCTAGAGATTATTCTCCTGGTATATCCAGTATCTAGAGATTATTCTCCTGGTATATACAGTATCTAGAGATTATTCTCCTGGTAAATCCAGTATCTAAAGATTATTCTCCTGGTATATCCAGTATCTAGAGATTATTCTCCTGGTATAACCAGTATCTAGATATTATTCTCCTGCTATATCCCCTACCTGGAGCTAAGTAAACCTGAACCTATAACACTATTATCTCCATCTTGAGCCTTTGCTCCGAATCCTCTCAGGATGAAAGTAAACCTTTTACAAACATTAAAAGCCTACTCAACCTTTTAATATTTAGCACTTTTAACTTTAATCCTGAACTAAATTGGAGTGTCAGTCCCAGCCCTTAGCTTTAAAAAGGTTTTGCTCAGCCATTTACGTTAATACCGAGATGGTATGTTTAATGTATAATGTATAATGTAACATGTATAATGTATAATGTAACATGTATAATTGTAAAATAAAATCATTAAAAATTTATATGTCGAAATATATTATTATTATTATTCAACTCTTCTGACCTATGCCTGGGTGTAGCTATTAATCTTGTATGGTTTTATGGAAGGGGTGGATATTATATACACAACGCAAATCTGCCCCTTTAGTAAAAGTAAATTCAACCTATGAAGCATTGACCGCGTCAACCTTGTTGCACAGGCTAGTCCTGTCCATAGAGCTAGGTACAGTACAAACTGGGACCGGAAAGGTTGACCCGGCTCGGAAATTCAAATGTACTACGGCTGCCCGTGATGTATATTCTATTGTGTGCAAGCAATATACTGCGGAATAGAATAGAATAGAATAGAATTAAAAAGAATAGAATAGAATAGAATAGAATAGATAAGAATAGAGTATATAAAATAAAAATGAATAGAACAGAATACAATAAACCAGAATGAAAAAGAGAAGAATAGAGTAGAATACAATAGAATACAATAAAAAGATTAGAATAGAATAAATAGAATAGAATAGAATAGAATTAAAAAGAATAAATAGAATAGAATAGAATAGATAAGAATAGAGTATATAAAATAAAAATGAATAGAACAGAATACAATAAACCAGAATGAAAAAGAAAAGAATAGAGAAAATACAATGGAATACAATAAAAAGATTAGAATAGAATAGAATAGACAAGAACATGACAGATTAAGATATACAATAATAAAATTAAATAGACTGAACTGTACTTAGTGGAATAGCACAACTTTAGAACATATGTATAAGTAATATTATACAATCACAAGGGAATAATTATGTGAGTAATTGTTCATTAGAAATATATAATTTATCATTTCTATCAATATTTTGATTGTTTAAATGGAAAATTTTGCCATTTTAATAAAAATGTATTTTTTAATGTAATAAATTCTTAATTATTGCATGAGCGTTGAGAACAAATTCTTGATACAAAACTCATTTATAAGCGTAAACCTAGTTTATGTAGGTTTAATCTACCCTAACAGTAATCAGTTAAATTCCCCCCCAGCCCTCCCTTTAATGATGCATATTGTGCATTATGCATTACAGCTAGCTAGCTCGGACAGAAATAAACCTCTGATATCGTTACAAGAACATTAACATTAGTTAGAAAGGGTTTAAATCCGTTCAAAATCTTGAAAAAATTTATATATATAACCTATATAAACTATATCAAATAAAATCTATACAATTTTAATAATCTATATCAGATGATTTCCCAAGTTTTAGCACCATTCAAACATTATCTCTGGATCTCCATTATATTTCTTTCAATCAGGTCCTGTCCTCTTTCTCTAGTGCTATTTTCCATATCACACATCTTGTCTTATGTATCACGGGCAGCCGTAGTACACTTGAATTTCCGAGCCGGGTCAACCTTTCTGGCCCTAGTTTGTACTGTATCGCCGGACATTGGGTAAATAAAGCAGACACTCAATAGGACTAGCCGGTGCAACAAGGTTGACGCGGTCAGACTTCAGGTTGAATTTACTTTTACTAAAAGGTCAGAGCACGCACCTCTGCCCCTTTAGTAAAAGTAAATTCAACCTAAATGAAGCATAAAGTCTGACCGCGTCAACCTTGTTGCACCAGCTAGTCCTGTCCATAGAGCTAAGTACAGAACAAACTGGGACCGGAAAGGATGACCCGGCTAGGAAATTCAAATGTACTACAGCTGCCCGTGAGAGGTCCGTGCGTATCTTCTGTTACTTCTCCTGTTTCCACTACTCTTCCTGTTTTTTGTAGAACCTATATCTTTTTTACAACCTTTAAAGCCTATTTTATTTTTTAAACATTAAAAATAAATCTATAATTTTTATTTCTAAAAGTTGTTAGTTCATAGTCGAAAAATACTGACAATCTGCCACCAGTTATGTTAAATGTAATGTAAACATGTAACTTTCCTTTTCCTTTTTTTTAGAATATGGGAAAAATATTTCCACAACCTCTATTTTTGAAGGTTTTTAAATATTTTCTCCTGAAACACTTGTTTTTGTTAAATTTCATAAATAAATAAATATCTTACTTACTTACGTATTAATCTTTATTTAAAATTGCTGCATGGCAAGGTTAATTTCCATGATTTAAAATGATCATCAGAGTCAAGGAAGAAACCCCTGGCAACCCAATCTCTAATTGTTTCCTGCGGTTTCTGGGAGGCATATATAAACACAACTTGAAGCACTGAGTTTGTGTATATTTCTCCTGGAAATTGCAGTACACTTGCCATGTCAACAAGGATTTTAAGTTCCTGCTGTATTTTTCTTGTTCATGGCTAAACAGCTGAACCAAATTTGCTAAAATAATGTTGGGAACCCCTGGATGGGGTGACATAGGCTAAACAAATTTTGGATTTTTTTTTAAATTCTAAGGGCAACCGGCCCGCAACCCCGGACACTGCTAAAATTATTATTTAAGACCAAGCGCGGGTAAACGGCCGGAGTAACTATGAGTAACCTGGGCAACCCCGGGCAATTCAGCTAGTATTTATAAATATAACTATGTAGTTAGTGAATAAATATAAATGCGAGGCAAGGTATTTCCCTGTTTGCAATCAATTAATCAACCCGTACTGAGATGTGTACATATTTAATATATAATACCAGGTTCTAGTAGAACGTTTAATGATCCATAGTATGAATATTAGGTGAATATATTCTACCGTGACATTACATGGGGCGTAGTCGAATGTACATTAAATTTGATAATATTTTCCTTGCCGTGGTCGTATTCCATACAAACTATTTATATCTCCTTTCGCTTTAAAATTGAAAATTATAATTTATTCTAAAGAAAAAAAATCTTCTTTTTTCAATGAATTATGATTTATTTTCAATCTTTTGCTTGCTCTTCAAATTTCAAATCCACCCCCTATAAAAATCCTACATTCCATTTGCGTAGTTTGTCCGTTAGGTTTCTAAGATTTCTTAGAATTCTTGAATAAACGGGTAAAAGAGAGCAATGTACGCAAATTCCCTTACTTCCTCCCTTCTCTTCAATTCTATTTATTTAAATTGAATATCTAATAATTTATCTATATATTTAAAGATCTTTCGTCCTATTCATCAGTCTAATAATCTATTTATAATCTATCTATGTCTTCATTAATGTCTCTCCACTGTAAACTGACCAGAGCCCGCGATTTTAAAAATTCGGGAAAATACGACTCGGGTCTAACCCGTCGTTAGGCCTTATTTACAGCGTGAGCTTTCGGATTCAAACTGCATCTTATTTTCCACAGAGTTGAGTTCAAAAAACCAGTTTAATATATTATTTGGCGGATTTTCACGATTGGAATTGGCACATTCCAGGTTTTAATAGAATAAGGCTCAATTCCTAAGTCGAGCCTAAGATCTTGCAGTTGTCAATCACGTGACACAAGTTGTCGTCTGAGTTGGGTCGAAGATCGGGTCTTACAGTCGGGTTTAAGGAATTACGATCCGAAGTTTATAAATCGCGGGCTCAGGAGGAAAATGCAAATTTTATATGACTGGCTCAACTTTGCGACCTCGCAGATTCAGCTATCTATCTATCTATTCAGCTTTCTATATATCTATTTAGCTATCTATCTATCTATTCAGCTATCTATCTATCTATCTATCTATTCAGCTTTCTATATATCTATTTAGCTATCTATCTATTCAGCTATCTATATATATAAATTCAGCTATCTATCTATTCAGCTTTCTATATATCTATTTAGCTATCTATCTATCTATCTATTCAGCTTTCTATAAATCTATTTAGCTATCTATCTACTCAGCTTTTTATATATCTATTTAACTATCTATCATCTATTCAGCTGTCTATATATTTATTCAGCTATATATCTATTCAGCTTTCTATCTATCTATTCAGCTATCTATATATCTATTCAGCTTTCTATATATATATTTACTTATCTCTCTATCTATTTAGCTTTCTATATATCTATTTAGCTATCTATCTATCTATTCAGCTTTCTATATAACATATATATTCAGCTTTCTATATAATATATCTATTCAGCTATCTATCTATTCAGCTTTCTATATATCTATTTAGCTATCTATCTATTTATTCAGATTTCTATATAATATATCTATTCAGCTTTCTATATAACATATCTATTCAGCTATCTATCTATTCAGCTTTCTATATATCTATTCAGCTATCTATCTATCTATTCAGCTATCTATCTATCTATTCAGCTTTCTATATATCTATTCAGCTATCTATCTATCTATTCAGCTTTCTATATATCTATTCAGCTATCTATATATCTATTCAGCTTTCTATATATATATTTACTTATCTATCTATCTATTCAGCTATATATCTATCTATTCAGCTATCTATCTATCTATACAACTTTCAATATATCTATTGGGCTATCTATAAATCTATTCAGATTTCTATATATCTATTCAGCTATCTATAAATCTATTCAGATTTCTATATATCTATTCAGCTATCTATCTATCTGTCTGTGTCTCATCTAAATACAGAAACCACAATTGGTTAAGTAAGTTAGTTCATCTAGAAATAGTTCTATATATATATCTTAATGGGACGGGATCGTATCTAATTAAACGAAGCTAGGAAAAATGACTCGAAAAGGAGACAAAAAAAATTTGCAATGGGAAAAAAAATAATCAAAATAATTATTAGATTTCTAAAAATATCAAAATGTCAAAAAACAAATAAACAGAAGCTTTGGTTATTTTTTATTTTTCTGGAAACCTTCTTTTCCTCTATTTATTCGTCTTTCCTTTCCATATCTTTCTTTTCTTTCCCCTTTTTTCCTCCTCTTTCTTCGAACTTTCTCCTCCTACCCTTACATTTCTCATCTTTACCAAATCTTTTTCCTAAACTTCTCTTTTTCCTTTTTATCATCCCATATCCACCTTTACCTTCCCATCCTCTTCTTTATCATCCCATACTCATCTTTACCTTCCCATTCTCTTCTTTATTATCTCATACTCACCTTTATCTTCCCATCCTCTTCTTTATATTTCCATCCTCTTCTTTATTATCACATACCCACCTTTACCTTCCCATCCTCTTCTTTATCTTCCCATCTTCTTCGTTATCATCCCATACCCACCTTTACCTTCCCATTATCTTCTTTACCTTCCCATCCTCTTCTTTATCTTCCCACATTCTCATTTATGTTCCCATACTCTCCTTTATCTTCCCATCCTCTTGTTAATCATCCCATACCCACCTTTACCTTCCCATCCTCTTCTTTATCATCCCATACCCACCTTTACCTTCCCATCCTCTTCTTTATCATCCCATACCCACCTTTACCTTCCAATCCTCTTCTTTATTATCCCATACCCAGCTTTACCTTCCCATCCTCTTCTTTATCATCCTATACCCACCTTTATCTTCCCATCCTCTTCTTTATCATCCCATACCCACCTTTATCTTCCCATCCTCTTGTTTATCATCCCATACCCACCTTTATTTTCCCATCCTCTTCTTTATCTTCCCATCCTCTTCTTTATCATCCCTTACCCACCTTTATCTTCCCATCCTCCTCTTTATCTTCCCACATTCTTCTTTATCTTCCCATATTCTACCTCAATTTCCCACAATCTCCTTTATCCTCCCATGACCTCCTTTATCTTCCCATATTCTCCTTTATCTTCTCATACTCTCCCTCATGTTCCCATATTGTCTTTTGTCCTCCCATACCCTCCTTTATCTCCCATACACTACTTTATATTCCCATATTTTCTTTCTCCTCCCCTATCCTTCTTAAACTTCTCATATTTCCCTTTATCTTATCATTTCCTCTATTATCTTTCCATACCCTCTGTTATCTTCCCATACTCTCCTTTATCTTCCCATATTCTCCTTTACATTTCCACCATCTTCTTTATCTTCTCATAGGCTCCTTTATCCTCCCACGCCCTTCCTTATCTTCCAATACTCTTCTTTATCTTCCCATCTTCTCCTTTTTCCTCCCATACCCTTCTTTATCTTCCCATACTCTCCTTTATCTTCCCATATTCTCCTTTACCTTTCCAACCTCTTCTTTATCTTCCCATATTCTCCTTTATCCTCCCATACCCTTCTTTATCTTCCCTTACTCTCCTTAATCTTCCCACATTAGCCTTAATCCTCCCATATAATGCTTATTATGTTCCCATATTCTTATTATCCTCCGATATTATCTGTATTATGTTCCCATACCCTTATTATCCTCCGATATTATGTTTGTTATGTTCCCATACCCTCTATTATCTTCCCATATTATGTTTATTTTGTTCCCATAACCTCCATTATCCTCCCATATTATGTTTATTTTGTTCCCATAACCTCCATTATCCTCCCATATTATGTTTATTTTGTTCCCATGCCCTCATTTATCCTCCCGTATAATGTTTATTTTGTTCCCATACCCTCGTTTATCCTCGCATATCATGTTTATTATGTTCCCATACCCTTTTTTATCCTCCCATATCATGTTTATTATGTTCACATACTTGACTTTTTACATTCTCATTTGCCCCTAGCTCCTTAAATTCTTTTATTTTTTCCCCGTTACATTATATATATTTGTTTTCTATTACCCCCCTTTCCCTTTCGTTCCCCCCCCCTTTTATTTCTCCCATGATATATCAGGTTTAGAAGGTTTGTAAAGTTTAAACTTATCTTTTATTTAAATTCATCGATTTAATATAAGACAAAACCAGACAACATCCAGGATATACATTATACATGGCTTAGTAGAGAATACATCAATACATACATTTAACATAGGAAACATAGATTTTAATTTTTAATTAAAAATAAATGGGTTGGAATACGAAATTGGATAATAAAGAATCAATCAAAGAGGAAGTAGAAAAAGAAAAAATACTACGGACTACGAACGGGAAATTATGAAAGAAAACTGGGATTGACAAAAAAACTAAATTTTTTTATTTTGTATTTTTTGGAACAAAAATTTTGTTACAAATATCCTTTGACAGAGTTTCGCATAATGCTTTAACATAGTTTTATAAATCTTTATAAATAACGGTTTAACATAGTGTTATAAATCTTTTATAAATAACGGTTTAACATAGTGTTATAAATCTTTTATAAATAACACTTTAACATAGTTTTATAAATCTTTTATAAATAACGGTTTGTGGTTTTATATAATCTATCAAAAATGGTAAAATTAGAAACATAATGAAAGGAATAGCTAAAAGGTTTAGATCAAAGCACAATTTTCTGATATGACGTTTTTTCAATTATCTATCATATCTTGAACAATGTTTTACACAAAATAGAATACAAATAAAACAAAATTGAGAATTTATGGGGAAAAGCAAGATGAGGACAAGTTACTAGAGGGAAAATTAAAGAAAATGAGATATGGGAAATCAAGAAAATGAAAGAAGTAGAATTAGAAGAGCATTTTATGAAAAAGGGAAAATTAATAAAATTAAAGGAAGAAAACAAATTATTAGTAAAATTTAAAGAAAATAAAGAAAAAAACTAAAAAGGAAGAACGGAAAAATATTTATAAAGTTCCCGGGAAAACAGGAAAAAATGTCCGGAAAAGTAAAGGAAATTCCCGGGAAAAACGAAGAAAGTGTCCGGGAAAATACAAAGGAAGTGTCCGGGAAAACATGAAGAAAGTGTCCGGGAAAATGTAAGTGAAGTATGCGGGAAATGTTAAAAGGAATAAAATAAAACTTGCTCGTTAAATACTGTAAGGTTGTATTTAACGTGAACAATGCTTTACGATGTAATAATGTGAAATTGCTTTTGAATTTTAAAACTAGGACGGAAGGGACATGGATTCAAGAAATTAATTTTAAAAAGCAAAAATTTGATTTCAAGATTAAATTTTTAAAATTTTAATTAAAAATAAAAACAAGAAAATTAAAAATGATTGTTTGAAGAAAAAAATTTAAAAACATGATTATTTAGAATAAAATTTGTTTGATTAAAATCTCCAAAAAAAATAAAATGTTATAATTCCCCCTTGTACCGTGCTAAAAGTTTTTATTGTGAGAAGAGAGAAGGATATAATGATGTAGTGTTCACACCAAGGGTAGCGGCAAACTGAGACGAGGACAATTCCCCCCCCCCCCCATCCTCTCCCCGCGATGTACCGGCCTTAAGCAACAGGCACGGGTCGGCCTCCCCTTTCTTCCCAAAGGAGGTCGTCTTGCCTGTTGCGTTGTATGGATGTATGGCTTGAATCTAATTATAGTCTCACAAATAAATGCAAAACATTTTTTAAACAGAAAAATTTGAAATAAAAGGCACACCAACTTTTGTCAAGATAAAAACTATTTAAGTTTTTTTTAAATATCTTAAGAAAAAATAAACAAATTAAAAAATCTAGAATATTTTAATCGTAAGCTATGAATTTTCGACTTTTCAAATTATCAATTTTTCATATTCTGTTGAAATGAATGAGTAATGAAAATTTTTGAAAAGTTTGATGTAAATCCACCAAAGTTTAGAAAAAAACAATGGAATAGAAAACAGTGTAAGTTTTGTGAATATGAGATGCATGCTGCAGAATGCTGAATAGTCTTGAATATGAGATGCATGTTGCAGAATGCTGAATAGTCTTGAATATGAGATGCATGCTGCAGAATGCTGAATAGTCTTGAATATGAGATGCATGCTACAGAATGCTGAATAGTCTTGAATATGAGATGCATGCTGCAGAATGCTGAATAGTCTTGAATATGAGATGCATGCTGCAGAATGCTGAATAGTCTTGAATTTTGAGATGCATGTTGCAGAAGGCTGAATAGTCTTGAATAAAACTTTAATCAGTTTATTTTGGGTGCTAAGAAAATAATTTTTTTTTTAATTTTTCTGAAAGTAAGTTAAAAACACTCAAAAAATTACTAATTCAGGATAATGAATAAAGTTTGCGAGATTTTCAGCAAATTTTGTATCTGTTAACACAAAATTACCAATATTACAATATTTAGGGTCAATTTTTTTAAGTATAAAGCTCAATTTCGGTTAAGTATGTTTTCAGCAAAAAAAAAATTATTCTACAAGTTCATTAAAGTCAACTTTGAACTTTCAAATATAATCCAACCTAATGTACATTCTACAGCGTTGTATATATATATATATATATATATATATGTATATATATATATATTTATATATATATATATATACTGAATCCAACCCTTTATACAAATTGTATAAACCCTTATCCTATTATAGATCCCAGCTGTTGAGTACTCTTTATACTATATATATTCAATATATTGGGATACATCTAACAATAAGAATTAAAAATTACAACAATTTTAAGAAAACTTGTAAAGAGGGAAACAGAAAACTGTAGAATCAATTCCTCCTTTTTCTTTCTTTTACTTTAAAAATGGCGCTTAGTATTTTTGAATTGGAATTTATATATCTCTTAAAAATTTTTTTGTAACAGTTCAGTTGCAAATTACAAAATAACCTTTGCGACATTAATATCATGGAAAAGGCAAAGGCAGAAATTTACTTTGGTTGCGCTTGACCTTTGTTAGGTTAACCTCAATAACCAAGTTTCCTCTGTTAAAGTACGGTTATCCGGAAGAAGATTGACGTTAAAGAGGTTGCGTGATTTTTTCTCGAATAAAACTGAAAAGACGATATACTCTTCGTAATATTCATGCTATGGGATTCTAAAAACAGTCTGCCCCTCATTCTACATAAAGAACAAAAGTACAAAACGAAATGCCATGAGCAGGGGCGTAGGCAAGGTGGCTTAGATTTTTTTCTTTCCAGGGGGGGCTCAACAGTGAGTCAACACCCGTTGGGGCCTGAAAACCCACTGAAATCCATAGATTTCACTGATCCAGGGAGGGGCTTAGCCCCCATAACCCCTCACACCCTGACTACGCCTCTAGCCATGAGTAGACCAGCTCAAAACCTTTAAAGCAAAGGGAAAAGTTTTGGCTACATTTGCTGCATCTATATATCTGTAAACTTTGCTTGTCTTTTTGTCCGTTTGTATTTAATAAATGTGAAAACGGTTAAACCGGTGCTAGGGTCCAAAATTATGGATGCTCAGAATTACAAAAATTTGTCTCTTAAAAATTTCGATTAATATTATTATTATTATCATCATTATCATAATTAT
>NW_019396398.1:0-10081 GCF_000591075.1 Eurytemora carolleeae
CTAGGGGTGGTCAACTGTATCAAAACATAGTAATTTAAGTGTAGGGATGGTCAACTGTATCATTAATTTTAAACATAATTTAATTGAAGATTATTACTGGCAGAACTAGTGCTTTAACATTAACATGTGCTATGTTTGCAAAAGAATCAAAGAAAGTAAAAGGAAAAGATTAAACAGAGTAAAAGAAATAATTAGTTTTAAGGTTGACAAAAGTCAGCATGAAAATGTTTATTTTGATTAAAACTTATTTCATTAGCACTGCATCTAACAAATATTCGAGATTTATAAAATACAATAAAGATCTTTGCTCATATATACATAGTTGTATTTATGTATGTAAGTATATATATATATATATATATATAAATATATCTGTTAGATATAGCTGGCCAAATGGCTTAACCGAATTTTTCAAAAGTTTACGGGCACCACCGGGCACTTAAGCTAGTTGTTAAATAAAAGGCTACTTTAGCTGAGACTTTAGACATTGGCGCCCCCCCCCCCACCATTTTTAATGCATAGAATTAGACCCCAACCTTCTAATGCTTAAAGTAAGAATAAAACATAAAAATTCAAAAATTCAAATGTTTATACTCTGATTAAAAGTTTAACATCAATATTTTATATTTTTATCTTTTAAATCTCATTGTTAAAGTTGCAAAAAAATATATTTTACCAAATAATTTTGTTAAAAACAATTTTTCAGAACTTTTATAGAAATAAAGAACAGAAAAATTTGCTTTATCATTCAATTTGTTTCTAAAAACCATATCTTTATCTGATTCACCGAAAAATTATGCTTTCTTGTTTAGTGCAGCAAATCTTACAGGAACTGTAACCAGGATTTCAAGTAACCCTCCAACCCCATTATACAGAGTAATTCAAAGTATCAACTGTTATAAGTTAAATGTTTGTAAACATTCAACAGGAAATCTTTATTTTCTGTCACTTTTAGAACATTGCTATTTATATTTCTCAAATATTTAACAGCTTGTAAATTAAGGGTTTAGCAATTAAAAGCGTTTTAGTAGATTACTATAGATATGTCCAGGGGGGGGGGTCAGCACCTGTTGGGGCCTGAACACCCGCTGGCATCCATAGATTTCACTGGTCCAGAGGGGGGGCTGGCCCCCAAAGCCCCCTCCCTAAAACCGCCTCTGGAAATGTCCGACATCCTTCATCAGTCAAAGATTTAAAGGATACCATTGAGAATCGGGTATTCTCCACTTTAAATGGAAAAGCACTTAAAATTACGCTTACAGTCCTTTTAAAGACACAAATTTTTACTCTGTATCATTGTTTTTTCAGAATGCAACAATTGTTGAGTAATAGTTTTTATTTTAGAGGGAATTTTTCTCTCTCATGATTGAAACAGAGCTGATGTCAGAATAAAGATGGGAGATTCTAGCTTATTACAAAAAAGACCATCATTGCGAAAGCAGAACAATATGAATTTAAAAAGTTCTATGAAACTAGTTATACTAGTAGCATATTTAAATATCATCATATCTGCCCCTCCGTTGCCAAATTACTACACCTTTGCTGTGGACACTGTAGGTTTTACTTTAACAACAATTGCAGGAGGACTACTATTGAATTTTCTGAACACAAGACCAGTAAATCAGAAGAACCTGCTGAACAGAATATTAGTCCTGTTTGTAGTTGCGGTTCTAATATCTACACTTAGAAACTATGTCTTGACAGTGATGACCTGTTTCTTTCACTCTCAGCTTCAAAGGTTTGTGGATGAATTTCCTATCTTAGTGTATTCTTTCCTTGTGATGAGATTGACTGGTGAAATAGAAGCAATCATTGTATGTTCCTTGTCTATGTGGAGACTAATCCTATTTGCAGCACCAGCTATATTCCACAACGTCAATCCAATGACTGGAGTTATCACAGCTGTACTAGGAGCATTAGCTGTCACAGTTTTTGACATAATTTACAATTGGATAACATGTTACAGTGTGCTTGAGAACCCAGTCAGTGAGATAATTATAAACTTTCAGGCTGAGATTGGGCTTTCTCCATCTTCTAAAAATCTGGAGACAAACAACACATATCTGGAGACAAACAACACAAATCTGGAGACAAACAACACAAATCTGGAGACAAACAACACAAAACTTGAGAACACAAACACAAATCTTAACCAAGGAGATGATGTTAATAATATTTGCCATCCCCTACCTATTGTCCCAATACTCTTTATATGTCCAATAATCCTAGAATTTGTGAGAATTGTGGTAGTGCTTATCAGGCAACAGAAAACTACCCCTGCTAACACTGCTTCTACCCCTACCCCTATATCTGCTCCTAATCCTACCCCTGCTCCTGCTTCAAATGCAACCCATGCTCCTAATCCTTATTCTACTCCACATCCTAGTCCTGTCCATAATCCTACTGCTAACACTAACCCTCCTACTAATCCCAATCTTAATCCTGCACCTCATTCATTTCTTGCTTCTCTTACTTCTAACCCTTCTCCTGCTTCAAGTTCTTCTCCTACTCCACATTCTTCTCCCACTCCCAAGCCTTTATCTGCTCCTAATCACACTCCTTTGCCTGATCCTACTCCTGCACCCATAACTTCACCTTCTCCCAATCCTTTGCCTGTCCCTAATTCTACACCTAATCTTAAATCTCCTTCTCCTCCTATTCCGACTCCTGCTCTTTATACCACTTCCGCTCATGATTCTCTTGTTTCTAGTCTCTCTATTCATTCATCTCCTGGCAACAGCTCTAGGTGTGCTCCTATCCATAAATCTTCTCCTAATGGCACTGCTGCTGTCAGTATTCCTTCTGGTCCTACTTCTTCCCAATGGGATTCACCTTTTCCCCTGGATTCTGTATTTATCTTGACAGCAAAAACTGCAGAAAAATTACCCATTAGAAAATCCAACACTGTTCATCCAAGCACTGGCATTTGCAGGACTGAATCTCTTCCCCAGTGGGACAACCCAGGTATTACAGCTCATGCTCAAAGAAATTCTCTAGGGACAAGGGATGACTATCTCTCCACAAACCCGGAAGTTACTACTGAACCTGGGAGAATGAACTTAAACCGGATAGACCAGAACAATATATTTAGCCATGTCAGAAATGTAACAAAAGAGTTATGTTTTCGAACAAGCATCTTGCTACCAGTAGTAACTTTGCTATGCTTTGGACCTACTGTTTTCAATTTGTGTAATATATATAACACTTCTTATGTTATAGTTGCAGAACGTAGAATCTGCCAGTACTTTGTAATGGTTCTAATTGTAAGTCTTGACAAAGATCTAATCCAGTACTATATGAACAAGTTTGATTAAATAGAAAATATCCACAAAATAAAGTTTTCATAAATATTCTTTTCAATTTCTGACTAATTTAATAACTTAATGAATTATCCCACTTAATTCAAAATTCTTAACTCTTACCATCAATGATTTTTTACTTTGAAGTTTTGTTACATAAATTAATACGTTCTTTTTATAAAGAGGGCCATGATACAGAGCAATCTGGCCATTAGATGAGAATCTTTTTTATAACCTATCTATAAAATGTTTTGGTAAAAAGAGTTCTCAACTTGAAATACTGATTTGTATAAAATGTTTCTAACATTGAAATAAAAAAAACTTGATAATAGTGAAATCTAATTCAACCAGGTTATTATTATTTAGATAAACATCTAACTTCTAACAATCACACTAAGTCAACCAAAGAATATTCATTTTACTTTTTCCTGGCTGTTAATCTTTATTTATAAAAATAATTGAACTCTAATTTAAATAGTTGATATTAATCAGAATGGAAAATGTCAGTGTACTTCATTATCATATTATGTTTATAACTGTTTACTATAGCTGTATCATGGTATGTAGTTTTTCCAAATAAAAAGGATTTATTTTCTATTCAAAAAACTTGTTTACAAAACAATTTACTACTTAAGAGTGTGTGTGGCCACTGGCTGTGTTGTCAGCCCAGGAAAGGTTTACAGTAGAATGACCTGACTTTGATTATGCACTGTGCATTAACCAGTCTATGGTTTATGGAAAATGGACATGCAACATAGAATTTTCTTTAAAATGACTGAATGCTTGTTTGGACGAAATAGATTAATATGGAGCTAGGAAAGACAGGACTGTACGTTTTAAGGCTGTTAACAGATAATTGAAAGGCAATATTTCTATTCCTATAGTTATATTTTGTTTTGACTTTGTAGAATGCCTTCTTTTTATAGTGTCTAAAATACCAAGTTGAATGAATAAAAGAGGTTGCTCAACTACCTACTAGTTCAAATCTTGAATTACAATTGATTCAAATTTTAACCCGCAGTAGGCAGTTCTTCACCCTTGCTTAAATTCCTCAAATTTGGTCCCGGGAAAAATTGAATTTAAATTAAATTAAGTTTCTGCCAACCACAGCAGTGTTGATCGGTATGTATTGTTCCAGCCAAAGATATGAAAAATTTAACAATTTGGGTATTTTAAAACTGAAGAAAATTCTTATTTTAAAGGTCAAAGAAGACCTCTTCTTCTTCTCTCAACTGTCATGTTTCATGGAAACCACTGTAAATAACCTCCCGAACTGTAAAGTTTATTCTGAGGGAAATGGCACTATATCCTGTTATTCAGTGTTAAGTAATTTTATTTGTGGAATAAGTGGAATTGGATTGAGTGAAATAACAAAACATATTTGCACACAAAACTATTTTTACATTTTAACGATACAAACTGTTAGTGTTAGATCATTGAAGAAAGTTGAATCTAAATACGCAAAATTCGCCTGTGGCCAATATATTTCCATCTAACTCCTCTGATTCAATACTTTGTGATAGCTAGCTTGGTCTGGGGCACAAGATGGCCAATCATACGCCTTTCTGCCTTGGCCATGGAGTCCTTTTACTCCTTTCTCCAGCCAATTGATTCCTCCCCAGCTCCGCCTTGGCTAACTGTACCAAATCCAGATAAACAAGATAAGGATGGGTTCAATATCCTTTGGGGCCTGGCCTATTGGATAATCGGATTGCAAAAATACTAAGAGTTCAATTACCTTAGGCTCTTGGCTTGGGTTAGATTGTCAGGCTAACAAACATATTCTTGCTTGGGAGCAATAAACTGTACTTTTTAGAAGTACATTTATTGCTTCTAGATATAATTACATGTTAAAAAAAGGAGTAAATAAAAGGAGAGGAAGTTGAGTAGGTCTTCTCTGGTTCCAAGATCCGACACCACTGATTTGTGGATTTCATAATCCTCTTTCGGAGTTTTCATTTCCTCTACAGAAGTCCCCCCTAAGTCTTGAGCATAGAGAGAGTAGAGACTGATAATTATCTCCTTGTAAGTGTTGACGGAAAAGGAGTAGAAGGAGTTCATGGTGAATATAGATCCCTATTTACAACTAGTTTTTAGTGAATTTCTGATCTGCCCCCTCCCCACGTCATGATCAACCTTGTGGAAGGCTGGCCAGTAGCCATTTAAAGAGATCAGTTGTAGTGAATGTTATGCGGCATAGAATATCTATGAGTAGGATAAAGATGGTAACTGAGTTGCTTAATAGCTCCAGAAGTAGCTGTTTAGCTGATTAGCTCCAAGAGTAGCTGTGTAGCTAATTAGCTCCAGGAGTAGCTGTGTAGTTGATTAGCTTATGGAGGGTTGAAGTTTAGCTTATTAGTTCCAGGAGTAGCTGAGGTTTAGCTTATTAGGTCCAGGAGTAGCCAAGGTTTAGCTTATCAGCTCCAGGAGTAGCTGAGGTTTAGCTTATTAGCTCCAGGAGTAACTGAGGTTTAGCTTATTGGCTCCAGGAGTAGCAAAGATTTAGCTTATTAGCTCCAGGAGTAGCTGAGGTTTAGCTTATTAGATTCAGGAGTAGCTGAGGTTTAGCTTATTAGCTTCAGGAGTAGCTGAGGTTTAGCGTATTAGATTCAGGAGTAGCTAAGGCTTAGCTTATAGGCTCCAGGAGTGGCTGAGGTTTAGTTTATTAGCTCCAGGAGTAGCTGAGGTTTAGCTTATTAGCTCCAGGAGTAGCTGAGGTTTAGCTTATTAGCTCCAGGAGTAGCTAAGTCTTAGCTTATAGGCTCCAGGAGTAGCTGATTGTAGTATGAAGGAATAGTGAATTCGTGAATAACAAGTTTAAGCTTGAGATTGTCATCATTGTCCAATTCTTGAGCTGTTTCTGACCAGGAGGCTGTGTTTTCGGCCTTGGTTCGTTTGTTGTCTGGGGTCACCACTTAAGAAGTACATTTATTGCTTCTGGATATAATTACATGCTAAATAACAAGTATAAAAGAAGAGGAAGTTGAGTAGGTCTTCTCTGGTTCCAAGATTCGACACCACTAATTTGCGGATTTCATAAACCTCTTTCGGGGATTTCATATCCTCTACAACTTTATTATTTACAATTGTGAATCCTCACTGGTTTACAGTTACAGTTTGCCCGGCATTAAGATTCATGTTTGAAATCATTTTCATCTTACTTTAATTCCTATATTTTAGGCAAGTTTTATTAGGAATCATTTTAGTGAGTCAGTAATTATAAATCTAAAATATTCATATCTACCAAAAGTAACGTAGTGGTAGATAGAGCCTAATTTTCGGACAAACATTTCGATGTTGGACATTTTATATATCTACAGGGTGAGTAAAAAAGACTGGATTATCTGTAAGTTGGACAACATTTTTGAAATTTTTGTTTTTCAAAAATATTTTTGGAACCAAATTCTTGTAAAAAATTGAATTTTTTTAAGAAAAAATTCCAATTGTAAATCTGTGATAAAATAAATGCCATGAAATAATACCTAAGAACTGTTATGACTTAAAAAACGCAATTAATTGGTTTACATTATTATCTAATTGTTCTGTCTCGTTCAATTTTTTATAAATTTTTACGAAATTTGGTATTGTGGATATTCTTTTAACAATTTTTTTGTGCCTAAAATCTAAGCAAACTGAAATATTGAAAGTTTTTGTTTAAAACATGGATAATCTAGGTTTTTTTTTACTTACCCTGTACTAAAATATTGTAATTGAATGGTGTAAACTAAAGCCCTCAATTATTCTCATGGAAAAAAAGTATTGTTTAATTGCTAATTTAGAATATATTACATAGTTAATACTGTCAGAATGAAACTAAAAAAACTATAATTGCATCTATTACAAACAAAATTGTTTAAATGCCGTATTCCCACTATATGCAGTTTGTTTCATGTCCATTTATCTATTCATCTATTTTGTATTTTCTGCAATATTGTGCACTTGATGTCTGACTCTCGACTCGCTTAATGGATTTTTTTTAAATATCTTTTTTTAGTAAAAATAAAAAATTGCAAACTTAAGCTTTTAACAAAATGGGATTTTAGCTGGTTCATCAGAGTTTAGAGAAGTCAATCACTCAAACTTTTCAGAAAACAATATTTTAGTAAAAAATTGCAAACCTAAGCTTTTAACAAAACTTTAACGGAGCTGGGAATATTTTTATTGACTCAGTCTAGGATTTTAGCCTTTTAATTTTTATTTTTAAAAATAAATAATAATATTTCATTATCCCCCCCCCTGGAAAATCGTCTCCCGCCACGAATTTTCACTTGGATATCAAGTTAAGCAGCTAAACTCCTGGGCTGTAAGCCCAAGACTAAGTCTTAGATTGGCTTCTGATTGGTTATGATTCGACCAATGAAACTAAGCTGTCTGCATAATCAGCTGATAAGATCTAGATTCACTTAATGTTAATTTCGAAAACTCAGAAAATTCCCAAAGATTTTAAATGTAAAAATATAATATTTTTGTAAGTTTATAATCTACAGTTTCTTAAGTCCAAATCTCTGAAAAGTGATAAAACCAAACAGATCGGTTTTACATAAAACCAAATCTAGTCAAAACTTAAGTCTTCACCTGGTCTTAACTTTGGCGTATATTGGCACAAAAGTCGAGTTTTACTCGGGTTTAAGGTTTTCAAGTCTGAGCTCTGGACTGATCAAGATATATACAATTAAAAAATTCCTAGCTCTGGTAGATGAGCGGGTTAATACAGGGTTCCCCACAAAGGATGAGACATAAGAGACGACTGTACGGAATTTATTCAGTCTGTTTTTTATATTCACGATTCCCTTGTTTTTTCATTTCTCGCAAAATCACTAAATAAGCCATTTAAAGATTATTTAAAGATTTAATTTAATCTTGGAATCTAATATTCTAATATCGGAGTTTTAGGTCGGCTTTGCAGTCTTATCATTTGTGGGTAACCCTGTAGTTTCAGAGAAGCCTATGCCTCTAATGGAGTTGCACAACATTTGTTTGTATGAAATGGAAAAATTGCAAATCTAAGCTTTCAACAAAATATGATCTCATCTTTTTTGCACTAATGGTAAGGATTAGGGTTTCCAATTGGAATTGTGTGTGCGGAATTAAGGGGCTTGCAATTGCGTGTATGTATAATCCACTTGCGTTGCATGTAAACCCTAGTAAGGATTTGCAGTTTGTACGTATAAAATGTTAATTGCAAGCAATATAAAAGTTTGGAATAATTGTTGATAAAAAATTAATAAATTTAATTTTAAATTATTGTCATTACAAAAAAATTTACCAGACACAGAAATTTTTGGGTTTTCGTCGTTTTATATAAACTATGGGAACTATGGGAACTGTTCATATGAACTACGGGAACTATGGGAACTGTTCATATGAACTACGGGAACTGTTCATATGAACTATGGAAATGTTATATGATATTGTGGAAGACGATAGTCGGCCTCTATACCAGAGTTCCACAAAGGTACGCTGAAGAAGAGTGAACAAGACGGAGCATTGGACTCAACAGAATCTCGTACTTTATGTAAACAAATGATCTCCTGTATCGTTACATGTAAATATATAATGGATATAATATTGTATTCAATCATTGTTTTCTATTTTCTGCAAAAATTTTACGAAATTTGCTAAAAAGGTTTACAGAGAAAAAAGAAATAGAATTTTCATCCAAGCAATTCCATTCAATGACTCTCTAAACATCTAAAAATAAAATGATAAAATAAAAATTTGTGGTTTTAAAAAATTGAAATCATATTTGTACTCAAGTTGACATTGCTTATGGAAAAAAATGAAACATCTTTTTGAAAAATGTTATGCACTTTTTCATCCACGCTCATTTTTAGTGCAAATAGGCAGTTATAAATGTTAAGATTTAATATTGAACTGCAATCATCTTCATATTTCCCAGATTTATGGGTCCCACACTATCAATCATTTTACAAATTCTCACTGTTTATACAAAAATATATAAACTCTCTGTGTGCATTATGAGCGCGCGCGTTAGAGCGCGTTTTTAATTTACAATAACAGTTTATCATCTACACAATACTTCGTCCTGTCAGGGATCAAATGGTCTGTGAAACCATTAAAGCCGTAAAATCAATAAAAATAAAATAAAATGAGCTCAGGATTGTGGGATAGAATCAATTTACGTCTAATCTTAAACTTTGTTTATTTTCATGAGTGTTCTTTAAGCATGTGAGGAGGAATAGATAGTAATAGATATTACTGCAGAATACCACGCAGGATTACAGGAATTAAAGAACCATGTGTATTTATGGCATGTCAAATTTACAAAGGTACATTTACAAACTTAGCCTGATCGAGATTTAACGAGAGCTCAATGTTTATCTCTTTGAAATTTGATTACTTTTAATTTGTGTCTCTCAATAAAACAATAAAGGAATTTTTAAAATAAAAACTTGTCAGACTAGAAAACTAGAAAACTAGAAAACTAGAAAACTAGAAAACTAGAAAACTAGAAAACTAGAAAACTAGAAAACTAGATTACTAGAAAACTAGAAAACTGACTATGTCTATATTAAAAAGTTAAATAAAGGTTTAAAGGTTTAAAGGATACCTTTGTACATCTATCAGACCATTTCTTTTTAATTAAAGGGCCAGTACATCTATACCGGATACATTTGCAATTTACAGTTGAAACGGGATACATTTGCAATTTACAGTTGTAACAGGATACATTTGCAATTTACAGTTGTAACAGGATACATTTGCAATTTACAGTTGTAACAGGATACATTTGCAATTTACAGTTGTAACAGGATACATTT